>NC_085033.1:11241717-11463816 GCF_963692335.1 Osmerus eperlanus | reverse complement strand
GAACGCGTTAGCACCTTTCTATGTCAAAACCTTATATTCTAAATGTGAAGTTCTGCCCTCATGCAAGGAAGCTCTGTATCCAGATGAACTTGAAATGTAGAAATTAAGCTTAGGTCACTGGAAATAATTACTTTTTCATTCATTCCTATTGTGCGAATACTAAGGAAATACAGGTGAAAACTAAGGCCACACGCTTTTGGGAGAACCAAATAACTTCCTCATGTTAACGTGTTTTATCAAAGTATGAAAGAAACATTAAAAATCAAAAGGTCTCAAATTTAATTTAACGTCTTATTTTCAAATGGACTACAGCAGTGTGGAACGCGTTTTCAATTTACCTTCAGAATTGGCTCAAACTTCCAACACGATTTAGGAAAAGTTCTCGTACTCACTCACAAGTACTGCCGGCTCTCATTGGTGATAGTCTCAAAGGCCATATTCTTTATAAGCCAACAGTGAGATGATCCTAAAAGCAGTGCTGCACAAAAGAGACAATACGGCAGCTCCTACACGCTGTCTCTATAGCTCCAGCCCAACCCCAACCCCAAGCTCCAACTCTCCAACCAGTTTGCTCCTCCTCCCTCTTCTACAGGCTGAGAGCCAGCGGCCTAGCCTACATCATTCACACAAGTTTTTTTGTTGTTTGGTGTAAACCACACCCAGACCAGCAACGTAGAGAGGAGGGCAGTTTTCCATAAATAACACAAGAGGAGGGAGGAAACTTCTGGTTTATGCTCCCCCATATCTTAATAACTATGTAGTAGGTTCTGTTTTGAAATAGAGAGATGAGGACACTGTAGCGGTCATTTCAGGATGTTTACTCAACAGAGCAGAGGGTCTTATTTTAAAAGATAATGTAGGTGTATGGTGGGCCCAGGCCTTGAACACTAGATTATAGAAGTAATCCGTTTATGTGCGTGTGTGTGTGCATGTGTGTGTGTGTGTGTGTGTGCATGTGTGTGTGTGCATGTGTGCATGTGTGTGTGTGTGTGTGTGTGTGTGCATGTGTGTGTGTGTGTGTGTGTGGGGGGGGCGTGTACATTTATGTATGCAAGTGGAAATGTACGGTATGGGGCAGCCAGTTGAGGGTTTGCTAAGCCTCGTCATGATGGTTAACATCTGCTCCTCTTTCCTACTTGCGGAGGCCAGACGACCATATAGCCCTCCCCCTGACTCTTTACAAACACACCATTAACAGATGATGTTTGGAGGCTCCTTTTGATCTTATTTGAGCTATCTTATTTTCTGTGATTATGTGGAATACATTATTATTTTACATGCTGCAGTCGGACTTTGTTGGTTGTGAAGATTAAAAACAAGATGCTCATTTTTGATGAACACAATCACAGGAAGTCAAAGTACATTTCTATAATTTTTTTCCAAGATTAGTAATCATTTACAAATGGGCGTCGAAACCAAAGATAGAGCACATCAAGCATGATAACAAGCAGCACCGATGTTGGATGTTTAGTTTGTATTTCCAAGTTATGTTGCTAAGGAACAACGGTTGCTTTATCAACACATTAAAATGTGCTTAACATCCTAATGTATATTTAAACTCCTGTTTCTTTCTTTCCTCATTGACAGTATCCATGCTTGACAAGTGATGCATATTAAACAACATGATAACAAATAATTGACAGAATACACAGTGTGAACTAGCTCAGAGCTTCCAGTAAAGTTTTCTTCTATGAAGATGTTTCAGGAAAGTCTTACAATGCTTCAATCTTTTTATTTATTCTACAGACAAATTTACACTTGGAAATCTGTAACTAACCGGATACCGAACCATAACTGCAACCAAGCCTGTTGAGAAGCTGTGTAAAGACTGTATGACAAAGGAGGGGTCTAGAAACACACTATAAACCTATTATTTGGGCTGGCTGGTTACCCAGACAGCCAGTGAAAACAGAGGAACCTGCACACTCCCTATCAATGACATGAGACTGCCAGACAGGCAGCCCTGCTGGGACGACTTTCACCTGTGTCTTTCACTGCTAAGGAACGCCAAAGAGGAAATCATGCATGTGTGTGTGTGTAGTGAGTGTGTGTGACCATGTGTGTGTGTGTAAATGCATGCATATGTGAGTGTGTGTATGTGTGTGTGTATTTGTGTGCTTTCGTGCGTGTGTGTGTGTGTGTGTGTAGAAATACATGCATGTTTGAGTTTGTGTGTGTGTGTATTTGTGGGCGTGCATGCGTGTGTGTGTGTGTATGAGTCATCCCAGTGAGACCCCACCCTGCGTAGGCGGTGGATTTGGCCGCTGTCAGTTCAGCCGTCGCATTGGAAGAACTCCCCAGACAACTGTGTTCTTTGTTCAAATGTCATCTGAAAAAGAGAAAACATCTTTCTTTGAGACCTTCCATCGCAGCGCTGTTGCTGATCCATGTAATATGCGTTCCAGAATGACAGTTATGTCACAGCCGTCTTTCACAATTTCCTAAACTGTCCTCCCACCTAATAATCAGTTGGAAGAACTTTTGTTTTGTTCAAAACACGCATGTTGAAATATATATGTTATTTTTTCATTGTGTTTTTAAGCTTTCAATACATTGTTTAAAAATATGAAAAGTAAACTGTATGACAGTTGTTTTCCAACTACTTCAATTGGACCCATGGACCATCAAGAGGTAAAATTCTTGATGATGTTATTTTATCATTAGGTCTTCTGTGCTAGAATATTGTGATTATATTTATGTTTCAGTGCCAATATGTCATTATACTGACATGGTCTCATCTGCAGGAAATGCATTACTGTTATGAACCATAACATTACTACAGTACGCTATCTATATATATTTTTTTAAATGATCACATTGTACCAGTTACGATGTAACTGCTCTGTTCTTAGCACAGTCTGGGCTGCTTGATGACATCATCGTTTGAGTGTTCCACCACTCAGAACTGGGGGTTTTGGGCCATGCGGCTACTGTGTCAACCAGTCCCAGTTATTCCTGTCAGGGCCTAGCTGCACACGTCACCACCATCTGCTTTTCTACAAGAAACCATTTCCAACGTGTCACTTGGATACCTTGTGCCCCGCTTATAAAATTAAATCACAAACCAGTAAAAAATAAAATAAAACAACGAGAGCCAGCACTCTTTTTTTGTGAGGAAGGGGGCTGGCAGGCACACATCCAATTGATTCCTGCTCCCAATTAAAGATTAATCTGAGCTCAGTCTCCGATGACGAGGCTTTGAAGTTTGAAAAGAGAGCGGGGGTTTAAACAGAAGACGGGGGTAACTGGCTAGCTGGTAGATCAAGTGAATGTGGTCACGTGGGCCCCTAATTTCATTTTAATGGCTAGCATTAGGCCACTCTGAAGTCGCATGCCAAAGACTTAGATGGAGAGTCTGCCAGCCAACATCAGATATTCAGTTCAGTTAAGAGTTTCTGTCTTTTTCTTTCATTTTCTTCATCATACACATCTGCATATTTTTGGGGTCAATTTATTCTGACTAATTAAGACTTGGTTGGCAGCCTCATTAGCTTTACCATCTGTAAAAGAAATACATATTTCAATATAAATGGGGAACTTGAGCTTAAATTGTCACTCGCTCATACACTTTGATTATAGGATCAAATTTGGATGTATACAGAAAAACATTTCAACTGGGTTTACATGTCACATGTATATATGGGAGTCATGGCTGATGGCTGAGCGGTTAGGGAATCGGGCTAGTAATCTGAAGGTTGCCAGTTAGATTCCCAGCCGTGTCAAATGACGTTGTGTCCTTGGGCAAGGCACTTCACCCTACTTGCTTCGGGGGGAATGTCCCTGTACTTACTGTAAGTCGCTCTGGATAAGAGCATCTGCTAAATGACTAAATGTAAATGTAAGTCGCTCTGGATAAGAGCGTCTGCTAAATGACTAAATGTAAATGTAAATATATTCGTTTCACTAACGTGTAATGGCATTCTGTGAATTGTGGGCCAGAGGTCAAATGTAGAAATCTAACTTCAAGGAAGGTCTGGCAATATGGAAACACTTACACAGTGGCTCATGTGCTCCTGCAGTAGGGCTCAGCCACAGCCCTGCAGACGGCTGCTTAAATAGCATGTCTTATTTTCTCTGGATGGACAAGCAAATTATCTTTGTCATTCAGAAAGGGCTCAAACATTTTAAACTTTGTTGTTGATCTTTTTTTTGGGGACAGAGAGTTAAACAGAGTGTGTGAAAAGGTGTTTGTGTTTTTCTTTTAAATACTCCATCTGTGTGTATGTTTAGGATGTTTCATTTGAGATGTTTATTTATCTGCTGATTTTCCATTCTACTCTTGTGTACTCAGTAATAAACCCCAAATAAGTCTGTGTTTCATACATATTGGCTGAATCCACATCTTTTAAAACACATACTTTTACAACAAATGGATTACACTTAAATCATACTTTGCAGTTTGTAAATTATTACAAACAAATACTTATTGCTTTACACACATACCTGCAAAGTATCTGACGTCTATTGATGTAACCGTAATGTTCACATACAATCTCCAGATTTGTAAAAAAAATAAACGTTAGCAGAACATCGAATATAAACAGTGCTGTTACCATATGAATCACCACTCACAAGGTTTTAGAAAAACAAAGAACGAAGCCGCTACAAGTTTCAACAATGTGGGGATGATTAGTAAATGTGGTCTAATTATCGTCAGCCACACCGACACTACCCTGACTAACCCACTCTTTTGTTGGACGAGTAATAGTGTAGAAAAGAATGGTGGTGGAAAATGCAAACAACATTTTTCATTGGAGGGCTTCTGTCCAGCTGAAAAGACTTGGCTGAACGTGCCTGGTATGGGTCAGCAAACTTCAACTTGGACCCGGGTGAATTTGACTTGGTGACAGAATAGCTCCATTGTAACATTTGCTTCCTCCAATTAACGTCAGGTCAACACACAGGAAAAGGTCATTAGAGCAACAGTTTCACAATGTCACTTTTGAGTGATTACACAGCATTTTATTTCTGAAATTTACCTACATAAGCAATCCTACCAGGGTGTACAGTACTTTTATTTTATTTTTTTGCAATGTTCCAAATTTAATTTGATTTTATCTTTCATTTCAGTAAAAAATATGTATTTAACTTTTAGACTACTTCCCTTGATGATTAATTTTTCTAGTCTTAGTCACACCACCTTTAAATAATCATCTTGTCAATCCATGCTGATTATTCAAATACAAAGTATGTTTTGATTGAAGATGTCCGAACTGAAACAAAAAAGTACTCTTACATAAATCCTGTTTCCTTTTTGTCTAGCCCAATGCTGTGTGCCTCGACTTTGAGCATGCTGTAGAGAATCAGGTACAAATAAGATGGTCTTTTGGATATCATATGCTCTATGTCGAGGAAAATGTCAACAGAAGAGGATTTCCTGTTTATTCATTGAAACAACCAGAGAGACAAACAGACAGGCAGCATGGGACAGAGCCCTGGGGCAAGCAGCCCTGTGTACAGCAAGCCAGCCTGGCTGTGACATTCAACGTTCCCTATTGTTGTGGCCTCTGTCTCCAGTCCAGCCCAGACCATGGCCCAGACCACAGCTCTAGCCACACCACAACTAAGCCTGGCCTCAAGCAGACTAAAGAAGGCCACCCAGGCACCCACGCATGCATGAATCCCTTGCCATATCTTTGAAAACAAATATATGTATAGATATATGCAGAAGCAGACAACAAATTCAAATTTCAACTGTGTCAAATGCTTGTTTCGAAGTTAAAGAGCTCCTTTTTGAATCCCAGCTGCCATCTGACTTGTTTCCCAGTGTTTCCCGCCATGGCTAGTGCATGAGTGTGTGGGTCTGTTCTGGTCTGGCAGGGCGGCCAGCTGGCCTCTGGATCCAGCAGGCGGGGCTGTGTTTGACGAGAGCCAGATGGCGTGTGGCGTGAGATGTACATCCTCTGTGACGGTCAGCCTCTGTCCGGCCCCCCGGCTACCTCAGCTGACCCCAGCCACTGTACAACTCTGCTGCTGCCTCCTCTGCTGTGGTCTAGCAGGGAACACATCGTCACGGACAAAGAGGCCGACACAGACTGATAGAGACTGAAAGAGCAGCAGGCATGGAGACAGTTGAGGTGGGAGGGACTTCACCGATATCGGACTGAAAGGAGCCTTCTGCCCAGTCTGATCTGAACCTCCATAAACTCGTTGAGGCAGATTACGTAGCAAACCAAGTTATCATAGCGTTTAACCAGTTAGCACAAACATGTTGTATTTCTGAATACTAGACCAGTTTTGTCAACCTTTACTCATTCCAGAGGTCCATAGTTCATATTTGTTTATAAAGCACGTCAATACTTCGATACCACAATCCTTTTAGGCTGATCTATTAATCATTTCAAGCTTTTTTCTTTTCTCTGTTTGACCAGCTGAGTCGCCTGTCTCCTGCTTCCAGCAGCAGGGTCAAGGTAAACATTGTCTTGTGATGTATATTCAAAAGACACAGCATTAGGTGCAACAAAAGAATGCCACGATCCATCACGTTTTAAGTTATGTTGATTGTGCTACACTGCATTACGTTACACTATGTATTTGTTGTTATACTCTTTTTACATACGTAATGCAATATTTTGTTTTACTTCACATTGTGTTCTTTCAGTCGGGCTGCGTTCAGTTGTTTTGAATTATTTTCAATTATGTTACATCATGTCAGCTTATGTTACTTTATGTTATTTACATTGATGTACTCCAGGGTTGTACAGTTTTGATAATTAGCATGGGTTATCAATCAACCTGTCAAGTAAAAAAAAGGGTTAATCAAATAAAATGTTCCTAAATTGTCTTCTCATTGTGAAGATGACTTGCTTGTCTTTGCGTGTCAGTTGGAATTGAGGTGACCGATGGTGATGGTGGAGAGGGGGGGGGGCAAGCAGGGGTCTTCTCTCTCTCTTTCTATCTCTCTATCTTTCATTCTCAGTCTTTCCTTGATCTCTCCCTCTCTCTGTCCTTGCCTCTCGCTCTATCTACCTATCAATTCCTCTCTTTTTTTCTCTCTCTGTCTCTTTCTCTCTCTCTCTGTCTCTCTCTCTCTTCTTATTATCTTTCTTTACACCTTTAGTCAGTAAACCCATGAAAACGGCAATAAGTCGTTTCTGACAAATGTGAAAATAACGTTGTTAATGTCAAACTCTCCCAGAATTCTGGAATCGTATTATGACATCCTGCCTGAACCAGAGACAGGCATGGTGGACCACCATGCTCATCTGACAGCCTGGCTTTATTATTCCAGAGTCCTCGCTGAACCATGCCTCGCATAGCAAAGCCTCATTCGCCAGCTCCTTCTCTCTGATTTCCAACCCCAGAACATTCCCCAAGACTTAATGTTGGGTTTCTGTCCTCAGTTCATTTCCCAGTGACTCATCCCTGTGGTCTGGAGAGTGGATCAAGGAGCGACTGAGCCTTCCAGAACAGATGAAGTGAGATGGAGGTTAAGATGCAAGGCTCAGATTTGAGGCTGAGATTGAAAGGCTTCAGGGGAGCTGTTGGATTCAGAGGGTGTGTTTGCTATTTGTCGCATGGACCGAGGCGTATTCTATGTGAGTATTAACAGATTGCTTTGAGGTTCGTGAATGCAGATGGCGGAGAGAGACAGACATGGAGATGAGAAATGTTATTTTCAGTGAGGGCTGTGAAGATGGGTGGGCTGAGACTCCATGTCCTGTTTCATTAAAGGAGAGAGAAGGGGCTCCACTCATCATGGTCATGAAGTGAGAAGTGTATTCTTTTGCAAAGACCCCAATCAGTTCATCCACTAATTCATCCTTTAGTCCATCCATCTATCCATCCATCCACTTCGGGAGAATTGTCAGGCCGATTTGGAGTCTGAGAATTTCATATTTATTTGCATGGCTTAATGATTTACATGCAGCTCCAGGGGGTTACACTAAGCAGAGTCGGACTCTCCTCCCACAGTCAGCCTTCGTTAAGGGGAGGTAGGCAAGAGATGGTCCAGATACGGGTCCAAACGCTGGGCCGGTCCCTGGTGTCCACACACTCTTCATCTGACTGCATTGGTCCTGACAAGCTCATATATGGTTACCATTACCAATGCATGTTAAGACTTGTCCTTTTTCCACTCGTGTTGTGTCTGCTCTCAATGCAAAGACTCAGAGGGTCGAGGACAACAGACTGTGTTGACACCATATCTGTGTTTTGAGACACATTACTTTTTATGGATATACTGTATATGTGTGTGTGCATGTGTGTATACCCACATTGTTGAGAAAATCTGAGCTGCAAGCTTTAAAATAAGTATCTGTAACCATGACTATGCTTTTGGTGCAGGAATAACCAGAATTTGAACTGTGAAACTCTCCTTCAAATCCAATGGGTACAGTGTTGGCTTTAGCTCAGTGTGCTAGCTGACAGAGGTCTTGTGACTACATTTTTTGTATTTTAACCCAGTTAGTCAACTGATGTGCAGAGCACTGCAAGAGTTCCCAGTGCCTATAAATGTACCAAATTTGGTGTGAACAGCAGAGGAAAGCTGTAGTCAGACAACAATATTGGTCTTTGGCTTGACTGCATACTTGTATGGAATAAATTATGTGTAACTTGTGTAAGTTGGTTACCCAGACTGAGTGATTCAAAATCATATGATTCCCTAAATTGAGAGATATTACAAAGAGCCACATTGTTAGTATTTCAAACCACTATTTATAGTCAATGTTTTTTACTTATAAATTCTGTATAGAACATCAAAGCCAAAAATATATATTTTTAGGTTATGAAATTCTTTTACTGGTTCCATTTGCCATTTGCTTTCAACTTCAATTTATCACCTCCAAATTCTTTTTTTTACAAAAGTCAACAAATGTTCTCATGATTTTTATAACACCAACTGTCATTTTGTCCTATAGAACTGTCAGTAAAACTAAAGAAAGACAAATGAAGAGTTTGTGACAGAGACTTACATTTAGTCATTTTACATTTAGTCATTTAAAAGCAGACTTAAAAAGCAGTTATTCATCACCAGCATGTCCACACCTTTAATCAATTTGTTACATTTCTCTCCTTCCTCACAGTCCATTATATGGAAAAAAGGAACACTCTGCCAGTGTTACTGGAATAGCCAGCATGTGGAAACTGTGCTTCAGAGTAGCTTTGTTTTTAGTCTTGTGACTGGAGTCTAGTGCTGTTTTGATCCTCAGGGATTCCATGGCAAATTAATAACACTAACGTCATAAATCAATTAAGACTGTGTTTGATACTGAGAAGGGAATTTAAGGCGCCGGTTGTGGTCAGTTCGATTGTGATGTAAAACAATTTTCTTACAATGTTTTCAGGTGAAACTGATCATGCACTTGGACTGGGCTTCTCAGTGTGGTGCACTATTTGCAGGATTCCCCTCCCTGTGGATTTACATGTCATTAATGATGCGATTCAAGGTGTTGTCAGTCAACAGAAGCTGAAATTCAAGACACATTGGGTCCTGCACTCACTGTGTCCTGCATTCAGGCAATGTGTGGAGAAGCTTAGAAATACATGTTACAATGCAATGGGCATTTTTTTTAATAAAGTTTACTTTATTGTTAGGTTCTGGATGATCAAATGTAAGATATATTTTGACCATGAATGTATTTTCTCCCTTTCACAACTATCGTTTGATGAATAATGTTTAATAAAACTATAGTTTGCACTGTCAAATGGAACAACAAGAAAGGGCCCATTCACCTTATGTTTTCAAAGGAACAAGTCCCAATGACTTTGAGCGTGTGAATGATGTATGAAAAAATGGGCTTTGTGAGAACGAGACACAGAGAAAACTGGTTGAGTGGTGGTTGAAGGGCGTAACCCCCCGTGACTCAAACTCCAGCTATGTGCGCGTTCAAGGTGAATGACTCACAGACACAAGCTCTTCTGGGATATGTGGGTGCCAAAGACAACCCTTTGCCCTCACCTCCCCCCCCTCCCACCCCCGTCTTGCCAAGCACACACACACACAAAAAAAGACTAAAACACAAAACCAACAAGAAAAAATATTTCTATTTAGAAAGGTTGGATATTCACCACAGGAACATAATCTATGACACATCTGCACAGTAAACTGAGGGAAATAATGCAGCGAATCCCGAGGCAAAGTTTTGAACTGGTCTCTATTTCAGGCAGGACATGTGTTTCAACATGCGTGTGGTAATGAACCACTTGTTGAGTGTGCCACAATGCTGCAATGACTCACACAGGAAGCGGGGGACAAAGAGGCCTGGTCTGACCACCCCTGCACCACCAGGAGGCTTGTTTGAAAAGACCTAATAAATACAGAGAAGAATAAGGGGGCTGATGCTGTCTATGAGTGGAGGGGCTGGGGGAGGACGGGAAAATACATTTTAGGAAGAGAGGGTGAAATTAGAGAGAGAGGGAAATCAAGTTTGGAGAAAGATAAAGATAGAGAAGAAAGATAAAGAAAGATGAAGGCGAGCACATGGCATGGCGTGCGACGTGTTGAGATGAGGAGAGCTGACAGGGTTCTCAAATTAAAAAGAGAAGGAAATAAAGAAGTGATACAGACGGAACAAGGAAAATCTTACATTTCTAGTTATCCAGAAGCAGTGCTTGTGGGATGTCAGACTGGCAACGATGTTCTAGAGGTCGCCTCAGGTCTCGGGACGGAATGTTTTTTTTTTTTTTTTGCTTGTTTTTACAGTCACACAGGGTGGCAGAGCACCATCACATGGTCCTCTTTCAAATTACAAACAATATGCTGAGACATAAGAACGCGTAGATCTCGGGACGGAATGTTGAGTGACAACATTGCGTAAGAGAAAGACTCACTCCACAGAGAATTGAACTCGCTCTCATTATGTATCTGCAGTTTCTCTTTCTCTCAGAACCCATGGTGTACTTTTAGGTAATTAAATGTAAAATCAAAAGAGGTGCTTTGAGACCTTAACCTTAAGGTTAAAGAAACTCCTGGTCGAGAGGAGTGGATGGATGTCTGTTGCTATAATTTCTCCTTCATCCCACGCTCAGACTGGCCAACATCTAATCACCATTCAGTTAGGATAATGAATGACTGCATGAAGACAGGAACCTTGTCCTTTACTCTAATTTTATGATCGCACTTTTTGTATTTAATTAGATAATTTCCATGCAGGAGAAATTAAGTCATCATAATTCGGAGGGAACAAATAGTCAACTTCATCATGACTGACTCAGGTCGACTGTAGTACATTGATATTACTTCATCATGACTGACTCAAGTCGACTGTAGTACATTGATATTACTTATAAAACAATTGGGTTCTATCGACTTATTTAGCTGTTTCTGATTGGACGAGAGACGTTCCATGAGTTGAAATATCCCAGGACATCCCAACTCGGACTTTTCACAGCTAATAATAAATCACTCCGCGATGAATATACAGTATGTACCCTCTCTCTGTGATATATCGTGCAATGCTGAATTTGAACAGCATAGCTAATTACGGGACTTAAAGGTCATACTGAATATGTTCCATTCCCTCTCTTAGAGGGAACTGTTGTAACAGGTGAAGTCGTTTTTAGCTGGGCTGTAGCAGGCCGATTAGGTTTGTCATTTCCAGTCGGCCCAGTCTAGAACATGGCAATAGGCTGGTTCATGACCTGGGGGACAAGCAGTAATTACTCCATTACACGGTATGAAAGTCAGTCCAAACACGCAGCTGTCCCACTCTTTGGATTTATGTGAGTGAAGTGAATGTTTTTAATGGTGCCGCATATTTTGAATAGTGGTTGTGTGTTACAATTTAAAATCTGTTTTAATCTTACATACAAACTGTTTTTACAAGTGTTTTCTGTAATTTACTACAGATGTGTATTTTCATTAGTTTTTATGTCTGAAAAAAAATATATTCAAAACTATTTTAAATATGATTTCTCATGAATACTACTTTACTGACAAAAGTTGTAATAATCAGACAATTTAAAAAAATATAAATACAGCATATTTACTCTGCAATAGTTTGAAAATATATTACACATTACACGCCTACCAGAATATTTTCAATCCTTTCAAAACAAAATTATGTCTGTTGATTTTTACATGGCATGAGCAAAAGTATTATTGAATCTTAGTTTGCTTTGGTCAACAGTCTCTCTGAACAATGCAGCATAATTTTACTGAATGACTAAATCAGTATGTTGCATGGTGATGAAGGATCAATTATCAAATTAAGTTTTGATCCCAGAAACATATTGCAAATGGAAATTATGTGGCATTTATATTAAAACAACGTCAAACTCTTGACAAATTTACAATAAGAACCTATGTTAGAAAAAATCTAATAACCTAATTTCACTCTCCAATCAGCTTCCCCTCTGGTGAACATGAGTTCATTGTTCAGGTTCATGAGTGTCCAAGCTCCTGGATATCCAGGACTTTGGAATAGATTTAGAAAATGTTTGAAAACAAAAAAAAATCTTGAGTGACTATACACATTTCCTGAAGTAGTACCTTGCCACTGCCAATGAGCTTTGGGGGGCATACTGCATTGAGTTGTATAACTGGCTGCAAACCTCTGAGTTTATTTAGCTCATTTCCAATACCTGAGATGTTTTACTAGCTATGCGAATACCTGAACCGGTCCATTGCAACCAATACAGTAACACAATATTGTTTGACCATATAAGATGTGAAACCGTCCCTCTGAGTTTGTTTATTGTTCCCAGCTACATCATATTGAATGTGATCATGGAAGATCCTCACCACTACCCTGAAATCAGAGCAGAGATCTTTTTCAGGCCGTAAATAAAAGACAAGTATTGAGTTGATGCAGTTTAAAGGGGGCAATTAGAATCCTCCCTACTGTATTAAACTCGGCCCGCTCCAGTTGTCTGTCTCCAACATGAAAGGACAAGCGAAGCGACTTGGAGGGAGTTCGTCATACTGTCAGAGAGAGGTGCCGATCTATTATATGATGTCTTCTTTTGTGCCCATCCTAGTGTGTCTGAATATGTGTGCGTGCGTGTGTGTGTGTGTAATCAGTACCCAGACGGGCGTGTTTGTGCTAGACTGAGTGGCTGCAATTTAAGTGTCTCTTGGCACAGGTATTAATAATACCTGCCTTCCTGATCCAGCTGGCTGAGTGGAGCCCTACTTGTCTGCCTGCCTCCCTTTCAGCCTGATAATCTTCCTACCTACCTGCATGCCTGCCGGCACCTGTCTGTAGGCCTGCCTGTCAGTTGGCCTTCCAGTTAGCTTGTCTGTGTGTACCTGCTTGCTGCAAACACACAGTAAGCTCCAGGAGCACCTGGGCCCTGTGCACGACAGGATATCTGACTGAGCTCTCAGAGGAAGTGTACTGAGGAGGGGCCCAGTTAGAGACCTAGTAGCTAGAGAGACAGATAAGAGAAGACAACACTTATTAATGTTTTAATTATTAAAACAATGGACTATTTATTATTGTTTCAGCAGCAGAGGTGCAAAAAAAAATAAGTAAAAAAAAAACAATAAAATTTAAATACAGTGAATAACAATAATCATAATTTATAATATAAATGAACAAGCATAGTACATGTTGTAATAATCCTAAAATACAAAATACAGAACCAGATGAGACCAGTAGAGTCCCAATAAAGAGCTTAGTCAGCTGTAGTTTCCATTCGACTTCACCATGATTGGGCAATTAGCCCCTGTGTCTGGCTGTTTGGGTTCACCACCATTAAAACAACAATAAATACAGAAATCACTGTCATGTCACCTCCCCATATTCTAGGTGGGGGTGGATGTATTTGTGTGTACTGTTACAACCATGGCAAATAGCGTATGTCTTAATTTCAGTTCAAATAAATAAAATAAATAAAAAATAAACATAGGCTACCACACCCATCTCTCTACTTTCCACCCCCATCAGCCTTACCTCATGTACATTGTTGTGTTTATGTGCACATGGGTGCATTTATTTTTAGACCCGGGCTCTGCCTGACTATTGGGTTTCACAGTCTGCAGTCCAGTTCCAGAGGATACCGCTCCCCCAGCCCACCCCCCAAATCACTGTGCCCCCCCCACCCCCCACATCACTGTGCCCCCCCCCCCCCACACCCCCACCCCCCATACACACAACCCATTATGACTCTGTTCTGAGGTTTCCTGACTGTTCCGACGTAGAGTGCAGGGGCACCCACAGCCCACCCCCGTAACTCCACCACCCGCTCCTCTAGAATGGGCTCTTTGTGCGACTGGTGGTGTCTTTCCTCTTTCCAGGGCTGACAATGTTTTTCCTTTCTGTTCCGTCAGTTCGCAGACGACCTGTTCGCGTCAATCCTTTCTGTCCATAATGTAGCCTGCTGGCCTGGATGTAACGAGTATGTGATTCAAGTGAGTCTCCAGAGTGGCTGTGGTATGGTAGGAGCACGATGCTTGGCCTGTCTGTTCCCTCCTGGGGCCCCTGCTGGATCTAATGTGGTGTCTGATCCAGAACAGGAGTGCTAGAATCCACACACCCTCAGACTGCTGTCTCTGCTCTCTATCTGTATCTATTTCTCTCTTTCTCTCTTTCTCGTCTCTCTCTTTCTCCCTCTCTCCGTCTTTACCCTCATTTTATTTGTGCATGCTCTCTCTCACATTCTCATCTTTATTTTTTTCCAGTTTCTTCTCTCTCTCTCTCTCTCTCTCTCTCTCTCTCTCTCTCTCTCTCTCTCTCTCTCTCTCTCTCTCTCTCTCTCTCTCTCTCTCTCTCTCTCTCTCTCTCTCTCTCTCTCTCTCTCTCTCTCTCTCTCTCTCTCTCTCTCTAGTCAGTCCCCCAACAGTCAGTCCCCCAACAGAAGCCAGGTCTCTTACACAAACACGCACACACACTCCCTAAAACTCAAATATAGTACAGTATTTTCCCTTCGTTTCAAAAGTTTTTGCCAAGACAAACTCCCATGGTGGATTAGGCTTCTCGGCGGGTCATTTCTCGTCTGTTTTTCTCCCTTTGATTTATGGTTGTCCAACTAAAGGCTCTGTCCCCAAGTTACTTTGGCTCTCTGCCTCCCTCCTCAGGAAACCTAAAGGAAGAAAACACAATGGATACATTTTCTCAAAGTTCACGGACAAAATGTTCCCCCTCTAATAAGGATATGGCACAGATCAGGGGCTGTATAAATCAATTGTATTCCTATAGTCAAATGGCATGCTGTAAACCGGTATTTTACATTTACATTACATTTAGTCATTTAGCAGACGCTCTTATCCAGAGCGCCTTACAGTAAGTACAGGGACATTCCCCCGAGGCAAGTAGGGTGAAGTGCCTTGCCCAAGGACACAGTGTCATTTTGCACAGCCAGGATTTGAACCGGCAACCTTCTGATTATTAGCCCGATTCCCTAACCGCTCAGCCACCTGACACCCCGTTTTAGTTTTTAGTCACATTTTAGTTGCAGTCTGTAGTGTTCTTTTCATAGGAAGTCATGCTGAAAATGCTAGATGTCAGCAGGTGAACTATCTGTCTATTAGAACCCCAACTCACAGGCCCAGGTGTATGTGCCGATGTATGTCCATGTGGACTAATGGACTGAATGATACAAAACAGGAAGTCAATTTCCTGGAGAGTTCCATGACCTGGTCTAAATCAGTCAGTATTGTTGTAAAGTAAAATAATGCTTTTATCTCAATTACCTAACCTAAAAGATTGGTCATAATGATGTTGACATTTGAGTAGAGTTAAGTTACCATCAATTGGCCTTCCAGAGACTCATTTCTAAAAACCTCCCTGTGAAGACCAAAATTGTCACAGCCCCAGGTATAATTTCTTTCTTATTTCATTCGCTATTTCTCCCTCTCTCTCTTTCTCTCTCTGTCTCTGTCTCTCTCTCGCTCTTTCTCTCTCTCATTCTTTCTCTCTTCTTTCCCTCTTTCCCCTTTTCTGTCTCTTTCTCTCACCTTTCCCACCTCTCAGTTCCTCTCTTTCATACTCTACGTATCTCATTCTCCCTTTTTCTGTCTCTGAGTCTGACTCCTTTCCTCTCAGCAGGAGCTTTGATCCAACCTGTCTGAAGTCTGAATCTGACATTTTTACATAGTGTTATTGAAAACTGACCTTTTACAATCCTTCCAATTTACACACATCACCCAGCCTTTTTTTGCACCTGGCCATGGCTGTCAAATTGACTGTCAGGGTGTCTGGATTTTTGTAAACCTCAATCGATTTTCCACCAGTGATTATTTGCTCCCAGTACTGGCTTTCGAATCTCAACAGCCATCCAGTTGAGAGTGAAAGGTCTTTAGTTGAGTGATGACCTGCCAGCAGCAGAAGTTTGGTAGCATGTTTCCCAACTGTCAATGACAAGAGGTTACAGAGGTGGACTAGGCTGTGTTGGAGAATGACAATGGGGTGGTGAGAATAGATAAATGTGAGGCTTGTTGGATAGTTATTGATGATGTAGTTGAACTCAAATCTCTAGGTTTGTGAACCTGACCATTGTCAAAAACGACATCAACGTACAGTCATTTCCAGTGTGCAGTTCACTTGTATTTCATACAGACTTTCTTGTTTCTTAGTTACAGTACTGTAATATGAAGCTGATCTGGGTGCATGCTGCCAGGTTGATTGTGGCTGATGTAAGCCCGGGAATAACAATGGGAATTTTATTCCATGGGGTGAACTTCATATTGCAGGCGCCTGCAGTTACCATGGTATTGACTGCTTCTACTTCCACAACCTGTACATTCCGTTTTGACAACAATACAGCCCACACAAATCCAATAACATCCTTGTTGCTTTCCATGACTTTATAAAGAACATACTATATATAATACGGTAGGGTAAAAAAAGATCCAACTGTCGTCCCCGAGAAAACCTTTCTTGGCCACATATGCTGTACAAGACGATGCATTAGGTGTAAAAAAAAAATATATATAAAATGACAAGGTGACTTGTGTCCAAGTTAGAAATACATTCATTTATTGTTATTAGCAACAACAACACAACCACAGACAAATGTGTTTATGAATACATTATTCTAATATACGCATTTTTTAACTACTGGATTCAGATTGTTTACTGTATATACTGGTGTCTGGTGTCTACATTTCCTGATCTCAAACTAAGACTGCAGCAGGAAGGAAAAAATAAAATGTTCTATTTATATATCTTTCCACAAGCTATCAGAGTTCAGTAAATAACCCCTAATCCCTATGCCTTACAGTGAGCCTCATGTGAACTGGTCTGTGATATGCAACAACTATACTTATATGCCGCTAGTTGCAAAATATGTTTGTATTTATATGCTATATTTTTAATATATTAACAAAATGTTGCTCATATGTGCACCCAGCCTGTACTGTTGAATGACAATAAAAACTGTCCATCTAGTACACAGGACAGAAAGGTCAACATACAATTTAAAACAGATAAGTGGTGTAAGAACAGACATGTTAACACCATCAAGCATCATCAGAATCCTCTGAAATGACTGTATTGAACTATGGAGTTACTGGCCACTGAGACAGATCTGACTACATCCAGGCTGTCTGGTCATAGCAAATATTCAAGAAAGGTAATTATATGTGATTCACAGTTGGCTATTTTAAATTAGGTGCTGGAAGGCAGGTCTTTCAGGATATTAATTTTCACAACCCATCAATGTACGATGTTCTAATTGACCTTCAATATTTGGTTAAATCCTTCTGTGGAATCAAAAAGACCTACTTTCTGTATCTCATCTTCAAACAAAGCTGAATGAAGAATGTGGTTTAATTAAATTCAGTTTCAACAGCACAGATTTTCCGATATGCAATTGAAATAAAGACAAAAGGCTGGCAACACGTGGGCGGTCACAGTTTGAATAACTTAATCCTACATGGGTTCTTTTATCAGGAAAAAGGAAGGGGACAGAGTCAGGTAAGGTAATGCCATAGGAATCTTGTTTCTTGCATTCCCATGAGGGTGTGGCTGGCCGCCTGACCTGACACCTGTGCTCTGTGTTGTATGTTGGGGAGGCGTGAAGGTGGAACATAATAAGTGAGTAAACACCGCCCATGCCTCATTACCCACTTCGCTGCTACTGCAGGTTCTTACACATCTGTCTGTCTCCAACTGCCCTGGCATCTGAGTCTGCATGTGACAGCATTTCTACAGTCATCCATCTCTCCATTCAGGAAGCATGCGTCAATCTGTTTGTTTTTTCATTGGGTAACAAATTGCTTTAATAATCAAGAAGAGCTTGTTATTTCATATTTGAGTTCTTACAAGGTCATATAGATTGTCAATCAAATCATTCTGTAACTGCATAATCTGTGATTCCAAGTATTTCAATTATTACATTCAATTATCTCAAATGGTCCCACGTTTAATAGTGAATATGTTGTCAATTAATGGTCTGTTTCATGAAGAACAGCCAACACACAGTAAATGATGCTCTCTATCATAGTTCCTGTAGTTTATTCCTGTAGTCATTCATGTCGTTTTTACTTCCTGTAGTTATTCATGTTGTTTTTACTTCCTGTAGTCATTTCCCATCACTGTTGTTGTTGTTGACGTTGCCTTCCTCCGCGGCCACAAACTTGATCTCGGCGTTGGCAGTTCGCGATGTCACGCTGCTGTCCCTCACCTTGTGCTTGAAGAGGAAAGGGAAGGTCTTCCTGAAGGACTTCCTGAAGCTGCCGCCCATGAAGCCGTAAACGAAAGGGTTGACAGAGGAGTTGGCGTAAGACATGCAGTTGGCCCATGTCTTGATCTTGTAGGTGGCGTAGTTGGGCTGGTAGTCAGGGTAGAAAGACTGGAAAAGCACAAAGAGCTGGATGGGACCCCAGCAGACGGTGAAGAGGAGGACGATGACCACCACCATCTTGGAGATTTTGCTTCTTATGGAGATGGTCCTCTCTGACAGCAGGTTGACCTGTGGCATAGGGAGAGTCATTCAGATTACGTTGATTTAATCTATCTTTCAGTCGACCATCTTCTATCAGAACTGTTAGGTGTGACAATGATCTTAAGTTTACTACCTAGAACATCCACCAAGGACAACGCCCAAGGACACCATTGTGCATTCATTATGGACATGCACTGGTGCTGGCAATGTTGTTTTGTGTTCACAAAGCCCTGACCTGGTAGTTGTTGTCAACCGGCTCAACAGCAGGCTGCCCCACCCTCTTCAGCATCAGAGTGTAACAGAGGGAGATGGTGAGGATAGGTAGGAGGTAGGCAGCTATGAACTGGTAGAGAATGAAGGCCCTCTCGTGGGCCTTAGAGGGAAAGCGTTCCATGCAGTAATGCCTGGGACCGTACCAGTATCCCTCTTCGATCCTCTGGTACAGGAAAATAGGGATGGAGAGGAGGAAGGAACCTGGAGGAGGAAGGAAAGAGATATGACAGGATAGGACTAGAGACATCGAGCTCTGTAATGGATGAGATTTTGTGATGACATTTCATTTTTAAGGGGGTCAGTAAAGATTATGTATAGTAGGTAATTATCATAAAGAAGCTATCCATAGGATACCTAAAAATAAAGTGTGCTAAAGTTTACATTCGCCTTCTCAATGTGCTCAGCAAAAGTGTCTACATGCAATTTATGGTTGGTTTACTTCTATTGTAGAGAACAGTCAGATTCGACTGCCCACCCTCTGGCTGTGTTACTCACCGATCCAAATGCAGATGCTGACTATCATGGCAACCCGAGGCGTGCGGTGGCGGAGAGATTTTAAGGGGTAGACGGTGACATAGCAACGGTCACCGCTCATAGCTGTCAGTGTGATACAGGTGGCCTGGACCGTCACCTACAAAACAACCAGCAATTGATAACTATCACCCTAGAGAAACTGGATTGGCCTTACATTTGAACATGTCAATTATGTAAAGAAGCTTGTCACACTTAATCCAACCGCAAAAATGAGTACTATAATGAATTTCAATTCATTAATAGCACCAGTGCTCTTGTGTTGGAGTGGAAAAAGTGTGGATGCATTGCCAGAGCCCTCAACCCTCTCTAAACAGAGAGTGGAGAGGAGCGCAATCTGCTTTGCAGCACTAATTAAGTGGACTGTAATGCATAATTATTTGGAATCTGTCCAGTTTGAATATTCAAGATGTGAGACATGAAAGAGTTTCTGTAGTTTGATGCATGCTGAGCAAGAAATTGAACTGGAATCTGTGACAAAAAGTGACGGAAAATGTATTTTCTGTGGCTACTACAAGGGATTGGATGACTAAGATACTGTATTACTGCTTCCCTAAACTTGTTGATTCATTTTATCGACAAGGTAACTCAATTTCCACAGGCACAGTCGAATGAACCCCACTTGAGGTGGGTAAATTGACCTTGCTGATGATATACACCTGCATGAGTGGGAATTAGACACATTTCAAACCAATCCACTTTGGGTGGATATCAATTGTGAAGTGGAGTCATTGGTCCTCCGGAGAAGAGACAGGGAAAGAAAGACATTTTTAAATAATTGAGATCTGATTGAAAATTCTGATCCCACTCTGACTACGGAGACCATTCTATATGTTAGATTGGAGCTTGTAACCAAGCCATCCTAGCCATCGTCACAGCATCGTCACGGCACAGTCAAATTGTTGGGAGCCTCATGGTCTTTTTTAGTTTAAATGTTTTTAATCTCTCCTAGACTTTAGATAATTACATACATATTTGAGTTCTACAAGACAGGTTACAATTACAATACAACATGAATCGCAACCTAATGTAGCCTGTACCTCTACTACCAAGCAGAAAGGCCCTCCCAACCTACTGCACTTGAGCTAAGCCTTTTATTTCAAACCCCAGCTCATCTTCCATTAAGCTGAGGATGCACAACGAATATACATGTGCTGAATACAAATAAAAACCCCATTACATTCACTACCTATGAAAAATCAGTGAGATCAGTCACCAAAACTAAAATGGATTCTCAGGAAAACAAAACAAAAAACACATGCAATAGGTAACAGGCAATAGTCACGCAAGTGAGAAATCTATCACCTGAGTGACATTGCAGCGAGATAATCACATATTATCCGAATAAAATACAAATCTAATCTCCTCTGAAACAGGTACCCAGGGGGCACTCGGCAGTCTAAATTGGGGCAACCATATCTTGTCACTTTAGCGTTTGCTTTCTGTGTTACCTGTTGAAGGAAGGCAACAAATTTGCACATGAATTCCCCAAAGATCCATCCAGGCAGAGGGTAGAGTGTGGCAGTGAAGGGAACACAGCATACCAAGAAGATGATGTCAGTGGCTGCCAGGTTCGCTGGGAGAGGAGGGAGGACGGTCAAAAAGGTTACATTCTGTGATGGGATGACATTACGTGGTTTTTGAGACCAGAATAATCAAGTATATTATAATCCTGTGTCATGTGTCCAAGTACTGTCAAGTAGAGTTGAATTCAAAGTACGAATGTTAGATTCATATCTTTTTTTTAATTGTTTGTAATCAACAATATCAATATTCTGATCAAATTCTGATCTGCCACAGGATAACTCATGTCTCGTGTTCTTTCAGAACTCACTTGAAACTATGAACATTACATTTGAAGATTAAAGATTGCAGCAGATTCAATCTGCTGTAGTACAGAGGCTGGATCTGGTAATTTATAATGTAATGCAAAAGCCTATGGTTATATTCATCTATATACAGTGATTAGTCAGAAGTGGAAAAATATTGCGCACATGGACATGCACAGCTCCCAGGTGGCGTTGGAAATAACAATATGTGGAATATTAACCAGGCTCCCTTATAACAGCCTCCAGATAAAATATTCATTCCACGTATGGAAACATGCAAGCCCATCTCAACAACAACTCACACACACAAAAAACACACAAACAAACTCACGTACATACACACATGCACACACCCACGTACACACAACGGACATGCATCGATGTTGTGTGTCACAACTTCACAACTGTATTTCAAATGCAAATGTCAACCAATATGAATTTACTTTGTGGGAGTATGAGACCTGGATACAGAACCTGGTATCAAATGATTAATTTTCATAAGTTTCAGTTTCACAGTTTCAAATGGCCACAATATTTGTTCAAAATATTTCAACATGTCCAACATATAGCGTACATTGCATTTTCCTCTGTTATTTTTTTATTTGAAAATACAAGTAATTATTGAACGTGAAATCAAAGTTGTGCGAATGGACCCGCTCAGCCAACGTTGCAGCTATAGCTGGATCTTCTGCCTGCTCACCTATATAAAAGTTGGTGGCGGTCCTCATCTGCCTGTGTTTTGAGATGACATGGATGACCAAGGAGTTTCCTACCAGACCCACAAGCATGATGAGCGAGAAGAAGAGAGGGACAAGCCAAGCGTCCGTTAGGAACGGATGTTCCTCCCCTTCCTCGTCCTCCGCTGCTGCTGAATCCTTTCGAGAGCTGTTGAACTCCGAGGAGTTTCTCAGCCACAGCTCCGTAGAATTCCATTCATGGGATGCGAACATAGCGGAGCGTGCGGTTCCTCAAAGCTTTCAGGAGAGAATGATACAACCGAGTTTCCTTACGTTTAAACAAACTGGTGCGTAAAGCAATAGTGTGTATTCAAGATTATAGAGGTAATGGATCAGTAAAAACGGTCTCTTTAATTAGATCCTGTTCTCCTGTAGTTCTTCGTCAAGCTTGATGACCTTTAATTCCTCTGCTTAACCTTTATATATTGTCGAAGTTCAACCCCTTTCCTTTTGGGAGCAGTGATGTGTACCTATACCTATAGCTAGTTTTTGAAGGACTTTCTAAACGTGCTCTCTCCAACGGCCAGATTGCGCTGGCTTTATAACGAGCCACAGGCACACGTGGGTTTCTGCTTGCCGGATTCTGGCATAAATAGCTGATATCAGGTCTCCATAGCAACATGGGGAGCTATATAGCTCCCCATCTCGAGTTTTCAGTCTACGCCACACACGCACAAATATTTTTTTCACTTTGTTCAAAATGTGTAACATATTGTGGTGCTGTTTATCTGCTATTTTGCTAAGACTTATAGTAGGCCTACATTTTATACTGATGTTTTTGAGTATGCCACTCCATTTAAACACTGTCATACTCAGCTATCAGGCAATTTACTGTGGTGACAATAATAATGTTGTGAAGTGGACTTTAAACGCAAGCAGTTCTAGGGTGATAGTAGGAGTAAATTGTGATACTTGAGACAAATATAGAAAACAACATGCTTCTCAAAAGTAGGCTATACATAACTTATAGCCTACATTTAATCCACTGTATACTGCTGGACGCAGTATATTTTATGTCCATTTACACCCAGTACAAGAGGATGCTCACCTCCATTGACATGCAGGGGAGTCAGGCACGCCACTGCTCATCAGTTCTGCTTCGAAGGTCATCCCAAGCTAAAAACGCACACATTTGTATTCTTATATCATTGCACGGAGCCTCTGGTATCGTTCCCCTGACACCGTTTGACATTTGGATGCAGGGGGGCTGCTTGAACTTCTGGGCACAGTCAGGCATTGCAGGGTTTAGTAACAAGGATGTCCAATGTTAGAGGGTCCTCTGGGGGTAGAACACCCAAGTTGGACCCACAGAAAACAGCCTTATGTCTGGAACTTTGCCAGAACTGTATGTACTATAGTATGTCAAGTATCTATGGCACAGTGGATTGGCATGTGCATGTGTATGGATGCTGACCTGCACATACTGTAGTCTTCAGTTCCGGAACCAGATTGCCTTGTCTGGCCCATTGTATTATGAATAGAGCCAAAAGTTATATACTGTAAAATGCATTCATAATATTTGCTCCAAAGAGCTTGCTTCAGTTTTGTTTTGAACGATAGTTCCCTTTGCTTTGACTACTGGAAGAGTTATTTTCAATGCAATGTCCTACATGGAGCATAATGATAGGCCTAGAGAAGGTAAGAGTTAATTCACCTTTTCTAAGGGAGAACAGAGACTGATTGCATGACAGCATTTACTCCAATATACAACTATTATGCTATACTTGATAGCTGTCGTCAATATGTGACCTCAGTCTGACACACCTACCAAATCAAATATGGTAGCAGTCAATCCCAGTAGTGGTGGCTGTTCATAAGGATTGCTGATTTTTACTTAATGCCATTCAAAAATAATAATAATCAGATACACACTGGAAAATGAGAAGTGTGAATGAAAGATGAAGTTAAAGATGTGTGAATGGAACATCCAGAGAAAATGTTTTTGCCCTGAATCAATCTTTAAGAAAATGTAAGTCTTAAAATAAAATAAAATTGACATAATGATGCTGTGTGTGTCATAGCCCCTTTAGTCCAAAATGAAGATGAGCAATTTGCCTCCACATTCACATAATTATCATATGGATCAGGAAGGATACCTTGGAGGCTTGAGAACAACATGTGGGTTTTGATGATTTAAGCAAGACTACCACATTAAGTTTCGATACCAGGTGTTAAACAGTTGCACGTTTGTACAATACATTACATAACAGTACCTCAAAGGTCTCTATTCAGACTTACATAACATGTTGTTTACAAAAAGCAAAATCTATTGTGTGTGATAAATGATGGACAGTAGTTTTGTACTGACGTAAAGCATTTTAATTGTTTGTATTGTGTTCAAAAGTGTTTGTGAGAGGCTGAAGGTGTTAGTCTGAACAACTGTTCAACAATCATTAAAGGCAAAACAACTATTGCCTATATAATATAAAAATTAGAAAAAAGTGTACCAGAAAGCAGAACAGTTTACCAAAGCACATGTGATGGTGAGAGATGGTGTTTGATTGGCTATAAATAATGTAAATGATGCATTGATTCCTCAAGGGTTTGTTTCAGTAAGAAACTATCTTTGAGAATGTATAATGAAGCTCCATGATGTGTCAGAATCGACAACTGTGGACAAAATTCATAATTACAACATAACTTCATTGGAAAGAAACAATATTCTACACATGAAAAGATAAAACATGTTTGAAGTCTTAAACCATGGGGCTCTCCAGGAGAGCATCAATAAGACCTATGCTAATATGATGTAGGACATGCAGGGAAAGAACATTTTTTATGTAATATTGTCACGTACTGCTGTCTTTCGGTGCGTGTAAACCTTTTAACTTTAAATGTTTCACCTCACTGTCCTTGGCCCACAGTCACATGAAGGGAGGTTTTCATGTAGAGGGAGAATAATGCAAGTGAGTGTAACCATTGAAGCTCCACAGCTGATAACATAATACTTTTGATCAAAATCTCTCCACAATCTGTTTGGACTGGCTGTGAAAAAGGGCAATCACTTTTGTGGGACCAGTGAAGGTTATGGGAAACGTCCTCTTTCTGGTCATGTTCTGATGACATACTAAGGTGGACAAGGCGAATGTGCTGAATATTATTTTCTGGGAACAATACATTACTAGATGGTGAAAAGAGAAGCAGATTAGAGCATGAAACAAAGATGATAGGTAAAAATTAAAAAAGAGACAAGAGCAATGCCAATAGATCAATAGTTAGAAAGAGCAATATATCTTCCTGTGCTCCATGGCCTGTACATATTGATACATTGGTCCAAACACCAAGATTCTTTTAGCAGTATTTCCTTTACAAACTTCTCACAAGCAAAGAACCTTCACGTTTCATAGAAAGTCTTTATCAACCAGTCTCTCATCACTAGAGATGAAAGACAACAAACAAACTGTTGGTCCTGATGGTACAGCAGGACAAGATTGATACCAGTGATGGCACAGCTTTCATGCAAGACAAAAGTACCAGTGTATGTGTGTGGGTTTTTCAGAGAAGAGAGATCCATTAGCTTTTTATGTTTTGCAGTCGGATGCATTTTAGACAGCAAATCCAGTTCCAGATAAGAAGAGGCAGTTACATCATCATTTCAAAATAAAATCACATTCTGTAAAAGGGAGTTTATGTTGGAAATTGGTCAATCCCAAAAGATTTATTCAGCTGACCACTACTGCGTGCATCGCTGAGACGTTAATGAAATGGTGCAGTAGACAATATTTAAGTCTTTGTTGTTTTGTAATGAGATGTAAATTAGGAATGTTTTCTGTCCAATAAATGCATATGTTTCATTCATGAGACGAGGATAAAACAGTATAGGTGAGTGAGCAAATTCTGAGACCGATGGTATTGAAGGTTTGCTACCCAGTGCCAACGTCCTTCTCTCTTTGTTACTGCTGAAGGTAATTGCTTTATTGAAGGAACATGAACTCACTCATTTGTTTTGCAATAGTGGAGCAGGCAGGCAGCATTCTCAGATTAAATTACTGCTGTTGATGTTCATGGCAGATGGGAACTCATGCATCCTTGATCATCGTACATCTGGGCAGAGAACACGGAACATGACATAATGAAACTCATTGGCATTGAACTAAACCATGATTTTATGAATACACCTGGAAAGTCTTAATGTGTGGATGTGTGTCCTTGTGAGAAAATTAGAGACACGGTGTGAGCGAGAGAGAGAGAGAGAGAGAGAGAGAGAGAGAGAGAGAAAGAGAGAGAGAGAGAGAGAGAGAGAGAAAGAGAGAGAGAGAAAGAGAGAGAGAGAGAGAGAGAGAGAGAGAGAGAGAGAGAGAGAGAGAGAGAGAGAGAGAGAGAGAGAGAGAGAGAGAGAGAGAGAGAGAGAGAGAGGGAGGGAGAGAATGTCCAGTTCTCTATCTATACAATGCCATGATTGAATCATTAGATGATGCATCTACGACCACACGGCTGACTTTAGCTTCAGGTTTCACATACAGCATTGGTTGGGCCATGAGGCACATTCACTCTCATTGATATCACTGTCTTATTGAATTTAAGCTTTTAAGACGTGCTCTGAATGAGAACAGCTTGACTAGAGTGGTTGTTTTGGTTGTTTTTTCCTCTTTTCAGTTTATTTAACTGCATGGATTAAAGGACAATACCAGTTTAGTGTGTTATGGATATGCGGCTGGAGCGTGATACATAGTTTGTTCCTTTAATGTGACTGACAGACAGTGTGCAGAGAACATGGAGATGTAGATCCTTCACCGGCATACGTAAATAAATTGTATATGTATATTTTGTTGAATATTTATTCTGACGAAAATTACAATAGCCCTATGATGAATAATGCTGTGATACCGGACAAAAAAAGACCTACACTGTATTTGTACTTTCCCCCTGACAGATGGAACAGTCATAGTTAAAAGGTGATCATTTTCTGGAGCACAAACTGTAACCCCCCACTGCGTTTCCATCAGGGCACCTTCCAAGGTGCCAGGATGCCATTTACACATGGTTATCGTTACATAAACTTAAATACAGTCGCCTCAAGGAACATGCTGTCTTACTCTACTCCAAGTAAATCAGGAATTTTTTGAGCTTTTAACAAATTACACATTTTATTAAATTACATGTAAAATGTTATGTTTCAAAGGTCTCTTATCTGATTCTGCACCCAATAACATACTTGGTCATAACAGTGATGTTACAGCAGCGCCCTCTTGTGAGAAAAAAATATCTAAATTCTTTTTTCCTTGTCGTAACAGATCCACGGTCAGGCGTGAGATACAGTTTCCATAGAGATCCAAGTCTGTACTGATCGCAGACCTGCAGTTTCGAATTTTTATGGCACCACAGACAGAACTCGAGAAATGACGTTTGTTGTTTCAAGTCACATGTTCCAGCAAGCCCCGTCAGCTGACTGACAGCGAGCTTCCTCCTTTTGATGGTGCTAGTTTTTTCTCCGTCAAGACGGATGAAGAGCACACTATTTTAGGAAATTGAGACACACTGATAACACTTATTACGTTAAAGTAAAGATAACGTTGGTGTACAACATATAGGCTGGTAGTAACACCGTATAGATGCTTCTGGAGTGTATGATGAACGGACACGCCATCCTTTACACCGGGGTCACTTTGGCCTTCTGGAGTACAATTCTCATCGTCGGTAAGAATGCTAGCGATGGATTCGTATTTTTGCTAGCTATTTTAGCGGAACATTTGTTCCATATACATACTAAATACTTGATATTTGTCATTCATTAATGTCGTGAAGACGACTGTGTCGCGCGTTCGATGCCTTGTAGCTAGAGCTAGCTACATCTTTAGGTAGTTTAGATCGTTAGATCGCGAGCTAGCTTGATGGCTACTTGCTACTAGTCATTTTCGTATGTGACATTAAGGTTAGCTAGATTGCTTACCCCTTGATCAGCATTCAGTAAAGTCAGATGTATCTTAGCAAAGTCCACTCTCGAATATAATATAAATACGCAAGAATAGTAAGAATAGTAATTGCAGAATCATGTGTACCAGTAGTGTCAGCTGCGTTTGCTAGCACAGGATCACTACATAGCTAAGTAATGTGTACAGTACACTATAGCTAGCCCCTGAGAAATCAAGGAATAATTGGTTACTGTATAAAATAAGATATTAGACCTAGTTAATCATTAAGGAACTATTGTAGAGGATAGTAATTTATTGCCTGTCACACACACTTCTTTTAGGGCACATTCTTTACTAGCCTTGTTGGAAACACGAGTCAAAATAATTAACATTTAGGCTTGCACCTATTTAAGAAACCTTAGTGTTTGCACATGGCATTGGAAAGCTACATATAGATAACGTGCTTTGTGAAATTGAACAGTTAATGTTCTTCTGCGGAATGAGATACTATTCACAGTTGGGGAAGTGGGAATGTATCAATTTTCATGTGAGCGTGAGCTATCACAGTCCCTCTCTATGACACTATCATACCACTGGAACATTTTTTGTTCAGTATATGGTGTACTATTTTAGACCCAGTGTTGTTGACTAATGCAAAAAAAATAATCATAGCTGTGTCTGCCGATTAACTTGTGTTTAAATATTTTGTTACAGGTATCTGTTATACAATTTTTGACCTTGGATTCCGCTTTGATGTGGCATGGTATGTATATGTCTATGACAAACCTTTTACCAATAGCACTGTTCCAGAATGGCAATTCAGTCTAGAAATATTTTTTGCATTCAGTGTCAGATAGTTACATTTACATTTAGTAATTTAGCAGACGCTCTTATCCAGAGCGACTTACAATAAGTACAGGGACATTCCCCCGAGGCAAGCAGGGTGAAGTGCCTTGCCCAAGGACACAACGTCATTTTGCACAGCCGGGAATCGAACTGGCAACCTTCTGATTACTAGCCCGATTCCCTAACCGCTCAGCCACCTGATATCCCCTAGATAGTTGCACACGTAGGCTAAATAGATGCACATAAAGTACTGACAGGCACTGCTATTCTCATATCCCAGTGTTAAAAAGTACCTAAATTAGTAGTTTACTAATACGTCTAAAAATTAAACTGAAAATGTTAAAATGAAAGCTGAAATACATTCAAATATGAGAAATGGCGCCCCCATTTGTTGTCTGCTCACCCGTGCTTTCCTCCAGCTCCAGTTAGATTGACAGGGGTTTCACAAAATGAGCCAAGGAGGAAGGCATGCCTCACTAAAGGCAATAGTCTGGAACAGGATTGCTGTAACATAATTGGTTAGAAAGTAGCAAGTTGCTCCAAAATTGGGAAATTGGTATTCCACTGGCACTGAGCTGTCTGTGTTGCTAACCAACTCCCAGAATGCTTCATACGTGGGGACAACACTTTACCTTACTGTACCTTTTAAGTCTGTGTGTTATCAGAAGTGGAACTTCAGTTATTAATATTTATGTACAAGGACAAATTCAGAACCAGAATAATGACATATTTCATTATCTAATTTGTCCCTTGCCATGCACAATGCTGCAATCCCCCTCCCCCTTTTCAGGTTTCTCACAGAGACCTCCCCCTTCATGTGGGCTAACCTGGGGATCGGTCTGGCCATCTCCCTCTCCGTTGTAGGAGCTGCATGGTGAGTCCTCTGTCTTGTCTGTTTAGTCTGGGCTTAACAGACAAACCACACAGGTGACAACTGCAATTGCATTGGAAGGGAGAACTCCTGTGGTTGTTCATGCCTGGTGGAATTAATAGGATGAGAAGGCATGTGGTATTGTTAGGATCCTTTAAATCCCCTTTTGTTTCTGTTATGTTTGTGTTACAGGGGAATTTACATCACCGGTTCCAGTATCATTGGGGGTGGAGTTAAAGCACCACGAATCAAAACCAAGAATCTGGTTAGGTAAACCACTGAGAAAGTTGACTGCTTTAGCCAAAAGCTTATAACAGGTCCCAAATCATGCTCTTGGTACACTCAAAACCAATTAGTTTCAATTTGGTTGGTAAAAATGCCAGCTACGTTGCTTTTAGTCTGACTTCGTGATAAAAACCATAAAGTGCACAGGGGAAATCCTTAAACACAAAAATAATCTTCTAGTTTAGTAATAAACCAGAATTTGTATCATACAGGTATTGTTCTTTATTGCCTTGCCTTCACTGGCATCATCTTACCAGTGTTCTCCTTCTCCTCCAGCATCATTTTCTGTGAGGCTGTAGCCATCTACGGGATCATCATGGCTATCGTCATCAGTAACATGGCCGAGGTAAGCAGTTTAAGTGAAGTGTATAACATTGATGATCCAAGCATGCTTAATAGATAAGGCATGTGTGCAGCTCTCTTCTTCTGTCCTATTGATGTTTCCGTTTTCCTCCTTAGAACTTTAGCGGAACTACACCAGAGACTATCGGGGCGAGGAACTACCAAGCCGGTGGGACATAGCGTTTAATTTACTTTAATTTAATAAACGACACAGCCTGCAAAGCACCTACAATGTCCAGGAATGTACGGTGTACACAAGTAGTTAGTCTGGTTGAACCAGCCAGTGAAATGCAGCATGGAGTAATGGTTTGACTGTCCTCATCCCCTGCCAGGTTACTCCATGTTCGGTGCTGGTCTTACCGTGGGCTTCTCCAACCTGTTCTGTGGCATCTGTGTCGGCATCGTGGGCAGTGGTGCGGCCCTGGCGGATGCTCAGAACGCCAGCCTCTTTGTGAAGATCCTCATTGTCGAAATCTTTGGCAGCGCAATTGGGCTGTTTGGAGTGATTGTAGCCATCTTACAGGTAATCATCTCTCCACCCCTCTTGCATCTTTTTCAATATCCCTGCCCCCTCGCTCTCCTCTCTGGGCATACTGTCTCTCTCTCTGTACTCCTCTTTTGTCATCTTGCCTAATCCATAATATGCTTTTGCCTTTCTCAGACATCAAAAGTAAAAATGGGCGACTAGAAGACGTCTACACAATGATTAAAGACAAGACAGCTGGGCGGACAGATGGATAATGTAAATACATAGTAAATTATTGTAATGTCTTCTTTCTTTTGTTTTTTTGTTCTGTGATCATTTTTAACCATCATTTGCTGGAGAGTGACAGATTAGCATCATTTTGTCTTATTGAGGATCGCAACTCTGTCGATAGAGTAACATTTGGCCTAATGCCCAAAGCGTTAGACATAATTATTTGTTCAAAGTTTTAATGATTGCGTAACTCTCATCATCTAATCACATTATCACAATTAAAATGGCTACCCGATGGAGGAAGTACTCTGTAGTAGACGGAACACATCTTTCAACACTTCCTGATTCCATGGCCGATAGAGAAGTGATGGGTTTCCATTATTATGTACAACTATGACTGTGCTGTCAGAAGCATATGATCTGTGTGAATGATGGTGGACTTGTACATATGCAAACTGTTCTGTAAAGGGACTCCCTGTTCTTATATGGAAGCAAAAAGCTGAATGTTGTATTTTGATGGATTTAGATATTTCACATCTGCTTGAATAGTCTTACAAACAATTCATCTTCTTAAATCACAATCTCTCTGACTTTTCCGAATCTATTTCAGAACATTTTTATCCCAAAACTCTTCACGTCTGATTGGTTAAAAATGTGAATATAGTAAATTGGTGTGTGTGTGTGTGTGTGTATATAAAAGGGCACGTGGCTGTGTCTTTGTGAAGCATGAGGATGTTTACCATTCTGTGTACCTTAGCTTGGTTTGTCTTATTGTTTGTTTTTTTTTAAAGCAAGTGGTCTTGACCCACAGAAAACTGTGGCTGAATCTTACAGTATTTCACTCAGTTCAAGTGATAATAGATTGTGTCAACAGCCATCTCAGGTCGGGAACCCTGTAAATGATCCATTCATGGAGTGAAAAATTAGCCTACAACTTATTTGTTTTCAAGACCTTTTCTTTCCATTTCCTTATGTTTTTTATTTTCTTATGTTTCACTGTATGTAGTCATTATTACTTGGAGCTTGAATTATTTGAGTTCCTCTTTGAGCTTGACTACTGTGAATGGTCTGACAATGGTACGCATGTTCAGGAAGGTGTTACCTTGTTTAAAGTGACGCCTATGCTGTTCTTCACTTACACCTACTGTTTGTAGCTGAAATTGGGGTATTGCATAGGAGACAGGGTCTGGTGCTTGATTTGGGACAGGCCAATACCATAACCTGAACCAACACAGAGAAATAAATCCCAGACCAGTTGGCCTTTTTCATAGTCAAGTCAAATTTGTTTTGTATTTTGATTATTTGGTTGCTGTCATTAGATTAGACCAATTCTAATCTATACACATTGTTCCAAATGAGTCTATATACAACAATGTGATGTGAATTTCCTATGGATCCCTACAGGAGTCTGCAAATGGAAAGAGGGTTAGAGGCACCACCCTTCCTCTCCTTCTGAGGGAGTGCCCTCCAGTATTCTGACATACGACAGTCTGGTTCATCACCAGGCAGTCAAAATGAGGGCTCCCCTTTTCTCCGTCCCTGTTGTTGCTGTTAAGTTGATCTTTAAATGTGTGCTCTGTTTATTTTGAATGTAGAAATCTCACAGCCCTCTTTCCGCATGCAGACAAGGCTCCTGTTGACATGTCAAGCAGAATCATTTGGAGTAGTTGTGGAAGTTGTGGTGAGTGTCATGATCTTACATGTGTGTGTCTGCTGTGTTCACACGTTTACTTTTGAGCATTCCTAAATGGACCTAGACGTTTATACCGAGGTAACCAATCAGGCTTGAGAGAGCCCCAGGCTATGGCTGTGTTTGAATACTGGACAAATAGATGCATCCATCATCAGTTCTTGAGGCACTGTAGCTGATGTCATAAGGCTGAATGGTTGGAGGACTGTGCTACTTAGCATAGACACATCTGTTCATGTCAGATCTGTGATTTCACGAAGCAAGGTTGTTTTTTTCCAGCCATTCATACTGTTGGCCAATGTTAAGAAATCTTATATGGTTTGAGACTCTCTACAAACTTGACTGGGCCTCTGTTGTAGTGGTGCGTCATTCCTCATGTAATGGAAGTTCTAGAAGACCACATATGGCTTCAATGGCTGTTTGATATGTTGATGTGGTGATCCCATTGTTTTGACACGTGTAAAATAAGTGACTCCATTAATGTGTAAGAAATAAATAACATATTCCAATGACACATCACATCTTGTTCTTATTCAAGAATTGTGTTAAACTTAAACTCGATTTAGCTTTCACATTTACCATACTCGATACATATGAGCCACTAGGTGGTGTTAGAGTAGAAGCCATTATTTGACGATGAAAGAATAGCAACATACCTTCGTTATCAGACAAATTGTAGAGCTAGACCTTGTTCTCAGTAGCTACCAGCTATCAAGTTTGTCGCTGACCATCTCTGGAGAAGGGGATCCCACACTGAATTGCCCTTCCCAACATTTCTTCAATTTTTCCTCCTGAGATTTAATGGGAGGTTTACGTGCAGTTCTATGGGCGTTTGTTTGTGAAGACCTCTGTGACATTGCTTGTAAAAAGGAGAATACATATAAAACTTGGATTTGATTTAGGTAAACATTTTATTAGCACACATTTAATAGCCCACAATACTGGGAACTGGGGTTGTAGGCTATTAGTTGATTCAATAGAAATATCGGATTTCTAGTTCCAAAACTGGCCGGACTAATAAATAGGGAAACATATCTGTAGTGGACACAATTCTTAAAGAGGAGTCTCTATACGCATTCAATAAAGTTTGTGAACATATGAACCTTATAAAGCGTGGAGTAGCATTCCCAGTCCCTCTTGTGGTAAGCGGAGTATGAGCGCATTTGGACCATCCGACATTCCGTACTGGAGAAAGGGACCTGCCACAGCATCCTTTTATTGCCGTCACCCATCTATACCAAAACACTACGGGACTGTCGGAAATAAGAATATAGTCAATTTTCTTTGGTTTAGGATGTACATAGTTCATCAATGAATCAGAATAAGGAATTTATCTGCTAATCAGGTGGTATTACTATGACTGCAAAAATAAAATGACCGATTGTATCATTAGCTAGAGCGTTACATATATTTTAACTCATATCGGCACCATGTCCCTCTTTCATAGTAAACTGTATTATATGGTGAGGGTATAAGACAGGTCGTTGATGGAGGAGTCCTAATAGAATCCTTGTGCAGCATCAAAAATTAAAATGCACGAATAGAGGATTGTCTTCAACCACAAGGTAAGATTGCATGCATTTCATCCGTTTAAAACCATGTAAACTATTGTTTCCTTTTTATTTACATAGCCTCGGCTACTTAGCCTGCCATTTTGATGTCTCACAGCAGTATCTATTTTCCAACGGATGTTTCGGATCATAGCTCGTCTTTGTTTCATGCACATTTCGAAGCATCCTTATCTAGACACCGCCATTCTATCCTCAGAACTGCAATTTTCCTTGTTTCCACATCGTTGGCATCAAGCGAAATTAAATGCTGACTACCAGCATACCATAACCCTCTTGTCCTCCATCCATGTCAGCACATGATCGAGGCAAATATAAAGACAGTGTTGTCTCTCAAATACTTAATCTGTCTTTTTCAGTAGTGGAGTGGACCTCGCGACAGTCTCATGGTGCACTGTGTAGGTGCTGCGTGCGAGAAGAACAGCGTGAAATGTTGAAAGAAATGTAAACAGAATTATTATTTTGTTTGAAATACCTCGTCTGACCATTCAGCATGAGACATTATAGATATTGTATCTGTAATCTACTGACTGATGTTGATTGACAGATGATGAGTCTGACTTTGTACAACTTGTACCCAAACCATGTGGTCGTTACCTCACTGCCTCGTTATATCCCCAGATTTCGTTGTGTCGTTCGTCTTCGTTCCCAGAGAGTTCCGAGAGGTTTCAAATAAGACTACAAGTAGCATGCAGAAGATAGATAGCACTTTTTAACAGAACGTGAACTTCTGTTAAAAATTGCCTATCCACTACACACCTCTCCTCATAAACTGGGTATGCTCTTCTAGCAAAATTCTGTAACACAAAGATCCAAGTTATGAAGTGTCAAGGTTTTCATGTTCAAATACTGCCTAATACCAGCAGTTGTCTTAGAGAGTGCTAGTGTTTTGTTAGAATGTGTGAATGTGATTGAACCCGTTGGTCCTGCTTAGTCCTGGCTATAGACAGCAGGGAGCATTCTTTGGAGGACTTTTTCAGGTTAGGATATGTTGTCATGGGAACAACTAGACCTGAGCAACAAAGGTGGCTCAGGGAGGATTCGCCTCAATCTCTTGTGTATTCATTGACTTTCTGCTTGGTTTTCAGCGGTTCAATTCAGAGGCGTTGCTGACACGATTCAGTCTAAAAGTAAAACGTTGTCATCCTCTCTTTTGACCAGATTTGTTTACTGCAGCGTATATTAGGACTGTCATATCAATGGGCAATATTATGCAGATGGCATTAGGTGGTCTGAAAACACTGGATAGGCCTTCATCTCCAAACTCCTCAATGGGATCCCGTCGTTGCCTGAAACCGCCCCCAAATACAGCCTTCTCTTCTCAGAATCCCTGTCCCTATGAAGCCTTTGCTTTATGGGTTCATTTAGTTCTTGGCTCTGTGGCCAAATGAGCAGCTGGATCTAAGGCAAAGAGGGGGCAAGGCAGGCCTGTATTCGATGGTGATGGGTCCCTTAGTCTCTGGAGATTAGCGGCTTTGGAGCACAGCCACATATGCCTTATGTGTGCATGTGTTGAATTAGACCACATGCCGGGAAGACAGAAGTCCCAGCAAAGATGGGATCCAAATCTATGTTAACCGGTGTTCATGTACATGGCACATGTATGCTAGACGCAGGCTTTCTAAAAAACCTGTATGATGCACCGTGTGCTTAGTAAATGACTAAGGCACACACTAAGACTAAGGCACTTCAGAGTGTGTAGTACAGTACATGAAAGGACTGGGCTGTGTGGTTGTGCGATAGCCCGCCTGGACAGAGAGCAGAGTCGTGCTCCAGCTACCCTGGCTTCCTGTCAGCCTCTCTGTCATAAGAGATGAATGTAACGTTCGACCCTTGGCTACTGGAGGCAGTGTGCCTGCCCAACTTTGTAACCGTTTAGTTAGTTTAGTGCCTATGTGGGCTAGTGTTGGGAATATATCAAACAAGTGTGCTCTGTGATGATTAATGGTTAGGAGATCTAATTTGAGTTGTGTGTGTGTGTGTGTGTGTGTGTGTGTGTGTGTGTGTGTGTGTGTGTGGAGGCCCACTGTCCGGATGGTAATCAACCTGGAGTGTGAAGTCTGATAGTTTGGTTTGTTTTCCCTTACTCAAGATAGAATAAACTTGGCTGTTTGTCTGTGATGTTGCATAACATTGCAGGCTGTGTAGTGATGATAAATATATCCTGCACTGGAGCAACTTCATTGTTTTTGTACAGGAAACTATTCTGTATTATGCTTACAGTAGAGGTAGCACTGCATTATCATACGGACAGAGGGCTCTGTTCTTTGGGATTCTGGAGTAGTTAAAACAGTCACCTTTTATAGTCACCTTGACTATAAAGCCCATGAGTTTTGTGTAGACATGCACAGCGTTGTAGACCGAGGTATCTCTGCACGGATACTAGCTGTCCCATCTCACGGCTCTCCTATCGCTGATCACCGTGGTAACTGTTGCCGTGGGGAGGGGGCTATGAGCCTGTGCCAGGGTGGAGGTGAGGGGTGTCTCCTCCCTGGAGGGCCTGGCATGGCGATAACGAGATTATAAAGAAAGAGGGCAGTGACTGGACCGTTTGGCTTCCTCACCCCTTCCTGTATGAGTTTATCTAGTCTTTAGTCTCACAGTCCTCTGACAAGCCACACCTACGACCCCTGTCTAGGACTGTGTCAGCCTGGACATGTCCTGGAGCCAACTCTCTGTCTCTCAAAGAGAGGAGGACCCATGGAAACCATGCCAATCGAAGCATTAGACTTATTGCTTGTCCTGGCTATGGTGATTTGTTGTTCTAGATGGATCCTTGTGATCTGGTCTTGTTTGTTTTTGTTTGTGTAGAGTCATGTTTGAACGCTGCTGACTCTCAAATCAAATGTTTTCCCGTCCATGACAGGCAATTATTAAGATGTATCTGGATTTGACTGTGGAATGGTGAGCTAACAGCACATGGCTCCTCCTTCAGTTCTGTTGTGGCCTTGCACAATAGAAGTACGGATCGTTATAGTGGTTGCCTCAAAAATACAGAGCAATTAGGCTAACTATGGAGTATCGAATTTAAAAGAGCATAGCCGGCTACTGTAATGTAGCCTTGTTGATTCTGTCTACCTTTGAAAAGCCGTGTCATCGGGCTCTGGAGCAAGATAGCATTTTGTCTCCGTTTTGTTGTTGGTGACCCAGATCTTTGCTGCTCTGGGGTTTGAATGGTTTCCAAATATAAACCTCATGATTTTACTATTTTATCAATGTGCACTTGGCTGTAGGCCTATGAAGTAGAAGCTATCAACCAGAGTTCCTGATAGTAACACCTTGTTTGTTAGTAGTCAACCTGGGTTTGTGTCTAGACAGTAAGAAATCCTTTCAGAAGGGTTAAAGAATGGCCCTCACAAGACCAAGACACAGGAAGCTGTAAATATAACCATCATTCATTTCACCCACTCCAGTGGGTACGTGTAATGAAGAGCTGAACCTACCACACAAATGCAAGGGTTTGAAAACATACATGGACTATCAAAGTAAGACGTTCAAGCTTTTTATATATTTATTTTCATATCTGCAGCCCTTTAGTGTGCTATCAGTAGTGGGTACTGGGTAGCATATATTGAGCTGCCAAGCCAAAGATAAGGGTTTTAAAGATGAACTTGCCGAAAGCAAGATGTGAGCTCGTACAACATTAGTGCTGGAGATGCTCACAGGCTACACTTGTGCCCCATGTTATCAACTGTAGCATGTCTAATGCATTTTTGATGAGGCCCTGGGGGGCTGCTGTTTGGACTGGTGCATTGTGGGCCTCGGGCCTGGATAGGAGGGAGTCCAGGCATGCCAAGCTTCCCACTCAACCTACTTCCTTTCTATACCCTCACATAGCGAGTTATGAACCTCTACATCACACGTTCTGCTTCTTTGTTGTCGACAACGTCAGTGTGCGTCGCACTCAGCCACAGAACCCTGGAGAGGGGATGAAAGGAGTGGCAACTCTGAAAGGAGTGGCAACTCTGAAGCACGGATGACAACGTAGGATATCTCTACTTTAGATTATGGACAGATGTAGCATTGTTCTAAACTTACATTTGTAATGTTCTGTCTCCACATTAGCACTCTCCAGCTGTGTCATCAAATATGAACTGAGAAGCTGTGGAGCATGTGGCCTGAGGGCATCACTGTAAATATCTAGTGAACTAAAGTGGAACTCTGCAGCTGTATATGGTGTGCTTAAAGCGGCGTAGCAGTTAGAGCCAGTAAGCCTAGCATCTTAACAGTTTATGTTAGCATGCAGCACGCCAACTCGTCTCGCTCATAGCAGCTGTAAGATCCCAAAAGATCCACAGTAGATTCCCCTTCATGAGTTGGATTGGCGGTACATGGACGGTTTATTGTAGACCGTGTAGTCTGACAGTTTCACTGTGTCATCTGTTTCATGCTAAGCAGGCTAACACCCACCCCGGTGCTAACTGTCATGGATGATGGGTTGTCAGCTGCTCCTGTTGGTAGTTTGGCACCCTGATGTTTTGAACCTCAAGAATAGAATAAAAGGAAGAATTTGTAGTCTGAACACAGGAGTAAGATTCAGAGTGAGAATGACAAGGATCTTAGCTTGTGCGGATGACATAAACCAGGCCACAGAGAGAATGAAGAGTAAACAGGGTTATGACGGTACTGTAGCAACAGAAATGTGTGTTGTATAGTGAGTTGCTAGCCTTACCTGAAATATGCCTGAAATAATCACCTTCCCCAAAAAGCTGGTAAATGGTAGGTAATGACAGCCCCATTTGCAGCCTCATCTTGGTTTTATACATCCTGAGGTGAATCATGGAGATTTCCAGCAGAGAAGGCTGTAGAGGGTTATACATTATAAATGATACACCAACATTAACATAATCCAAAGTTTAACATGAACAGGACTACATGTGTTTTCTAGCTGCTAGTTTGTTTTGGAGAACTTTCGACCGTTCTTGAGTGTGGCTAAAAGCCTGGGTTTCAAACATCCATTTAGTTTTCTGGAAGGGCATAGTAAAATATTCATCACATATTACCATCACATAGCGAGTGTCACACTTTGATGCTGGCGTTTTAAAGAGCTGGAGTGAGCTAATATTTGTTTGGCATCCTCATCAGGTCAGTCTTACTGACGAATACTTCAGCGGTAGCCATCCCACATGCAAGTCCTTGGAACTGGATTGGCTATTCAGGATGTAATGTCCTTCCACAGCTGAACTCCATTAAGTCCATTAAATATCAGCAATATCCATCCATTTCAAAATTTGAAAGGGAATGAAGGTGAAGGTTCAGTACTGTGCCTCTGCTCTTGTTTGCATACCTGTTTATTTAGAACAGGTGAGCAATGATCTATTGTCAGCTTTTTCACCCCAAATCCTCATATTTAGTAAAAATGTCTGATCCAACTGTTAGTGACATGACCCCCTTCCAACCCCCTCTATATTACACACCACAATCCCGTGGACAGGTTCTAGTGAAGACATTTGGAGTATCCCTCCCTGTCTCTCCCTCCTTGTTTCTCCCTCTGTCTCTCTCTCCCTGTCTCTCCCTCCCTGTCTCTCTTTCCGTCTCTCTTTCCCTGTCTCCCCCTCCCTGTCTCTCTTTCCGTCTCTCTCTCCCTGTCTCTCCCTCCCTGTCTCTCTTTCCGTCTCTCTTTCCCTGTCTCTCTCTCCCTCCCTGTCTCTCTCTCCCTCCCTGTCTCTCCCTCCCTCCCTGTCTCTCCCTCCCTGTCTCCCCCTCCATGTCTCTCTCTCCCTCCTTGTCTCTCCCTCCCTCCCTGTCTCCCCCTCCATGTCTCTCTCTCCCTCCTTGTCTCTCCCTCCCTCCCTGTCTCCCCCTCCATGTCTCTCTCTCTCTCCCTGTCTCTCTCCCCCTCCCTGTCTCTCTTTCCGTCTCTCTCTCCCTGTCTCTCCCTCCCTGTCTCCCCCTCCATGTCTCTCTCTCTCTCCCTGTCTCTCTCTCCCTCCTTGTCTCTCTCTCTCTCCCTGTCTCTCTCTCCCTCCTTGTCTCTCCCTCCCTCCTTGTCTCTCTCTCTCTCCCTGTCTCTCTCTCCCTCCTTGTCTCTCCCTCCCTCCTTGTCTCTCTCTCTCTCCCTGTCTCTCTCTCCCTCCTTGTCTCTCCCTCCCTCCCTGTCTCCCCCTCCATGTCTCTCTCTCCTTGTTTCTCCCTCTGTCTCTCTCTCCCTGTCTCTCCCTCCCTGTCTCTCTTTCCGTCTCTCTTTCCCTGTCTCCCCCTCCCTGTCTCTCTTTCCGTCTCTCTCTCCCTGTCTCTCCCTCCCTGTCTCTCCCTCCCTGTCTCTCTTTCCGTCTCTCTTTCCCTGTCTCTCTCTCCCTCCCTGTCTCTCTCTCCCTCCCTGTCTCTCCCTCCCTCCCTGTCTCCCCCTCCATGTCTCTCTCTCTCTCCCTGTCTCTCTCTCCCTCCTTGTCTCTCCCTCCCTCCTTGTCTCCCCCTCCATGTCTCTCTCTCTCTCCCTGTCTCTCTCTCCCTCCTTGTCTCTCCCTCCCTCCCTGTCTCCCCCTCCATGTCTCTCTCTCTCTCCCTGTCTCTCTCTCCCTCCTTGTCTCTCCCTCCCTCCCTGTCTCCCCCTCCATGTCTCTCCCTCTCTCCCTGTCTCTCTCTCCCTCCTTGTCTCTCCCTCCCTCCCTGTCTCCCCCTCCATGTCTCTCTCTCTCTCCCTGTCTCTCCCTCCCTCCCTGTCTCCCCCTCCATGTCTCTCCCTCCCTCCCTGTCTCTCCCTCCTTGTCTCTCCCTCCCTCCCTGTCTCCCCCTCCATGTCTCTCTCTCTCTCCCTGTCTCTCTCTCCCTCCTTGTCTCTCCCTCCCTCCCTGTCTCCCCCTCCATGTCTCTCTCTCTCTCCCTGTCTCTCTCTCCCTCCTTGTCTCTCCCTCCCTCCCTGTCTCCCCCTCCATGTCTCTCCCTCTCTCCCTGTCTCTCTCCCTCCTTGTCTCTCCCTCCCTCCCTGTCTCCCCCTCCATGTCTCTCTCTCTCTCTCTCCCTGTCTCTCCCTCCCTCCCTGTCTCCCCCTCCATGTCTCTCCCTCCCTCCCTGTCTCTCCCTCCTTGTCTCTCCCTCCCTCCCTGTCTCTCTCTCCCTCCTTGTCTCTCTCTCTCTCCCTGTCTCTCTCTCCCTCCTTGTCTCTCCCTCCCTCCTTGTCTCTCCCTCCCTCCCTGTCTCTCCCTCCCTCCCTGTCTCCCCCTCCATGTCTCTCTCTCTCTCCATGTCTCTCTCTCCCTCCATGTCTCTCTCTCTCTCCCTGTCTCTCTCTCCCTCCTTGTCTCTCCCTCCCTCCCTCCATCTATGCTTGCCTGCCATCCCCACCATGTCTTAATGACTTTCTGTGGATCTTGCCTTGATATTTTTCTAGATTTTATAGATGGACATTTAGATTGTTGTTTTTCATGTTCCCAGTAATAGACAGACAGAGTGAGATCACCAAATTACTATTTACAAAAAAAATTTAAAGGAAAGTTTTGTGCCCAACTACTAACTCCCTTATCAAAGTGATTTAAGTGTCCTATAGCTAAGTGGATGTAGACAGGAAGTGTAAGCTGGCGTACTTCTCATCCACCTCTTGTCCTTCAGGTGTGTGTGTGTGTGTGAGGTTGCGAGGCGGTGACCCAGGTAGAGTCCAGCGGAGATTGGAGGCCAGGCCCAGGGGCTGACTGACCGCATGCCCGTAGCCGTGGGTGGGGCTCTGAGGCGGCCCCGCCCTCCACCATGACGCGGCTGATGTTGGGCCGGACCCTGGAGCGCATCTGCAAGGCGGTCCTGCTCCTCTGCCTGGTCCACTTCCTCATCATGATGATCCTCTACTTCGACGTCTACACCCAGCGCTTTGACATCTTCAGCCGCCTGCACAACGGACGCAATGCCACGCGAGGGGGCGCTGGCGGCCATCACTACTACTATAACCTGTCCAGGCCCAATGCTACGTTCAGTAGCTACCTGGCCACCGCAGACCAGCTGCTGCCCACCAGGAGGTCCCAGAGCAACCACACGCCTACCACCAAGCCCGTGCCACCCTGCCCTGAGATCCCCCCTGGCCTGGGTAGGTGCTGTGGAGCTCTTTACACACTCTGGGTGGACATGCATGCATGGGACTAGTTTACTGATCTGAATGGGTTTGCTACACAAATGGAAAACTTGTATTTCATGTGTTCTGTCACCTAACACAATCTGTTCTTCAAGAGTTTGGCGATGATTCTTACCTGGTTCTTATGAGTGAAATGGTTGGTCAGTGGTTGACAGTGGCCTCTCATGGTTGTCAAACGTGTGGTTGTTGATTAGGTATGTGGATGTAGTGATCTGAACATGCATTTTAGAGGATACATTTACCAGAAGTACCAGAAGTGAAGATTCTAACTCTTCTTTCTCTCCAGAAATACAGCAGACTGGATGTATAGTCCAATTACAGAGAAAGCTGGTGTTACTCAAGGTGTTTTTCAATGGGGCAGCGTGAAGTATAGGAACGGATTTAATGTCAGCTCTCTCCATTGTAATATTTCATCCAAACAAACAAACAAACACCACTCTCTTCAAAAGCAAGCTGTACTGTAACTACGACTTGAACACAAACCACAATCCACTCTTTAGAAAAGATTTATAAAAGTCAGATCGGAGCTTCCGTTTCGGACTCCAGCCAGATAGACTGGGATGTTCAAACAAAAACAGAGGAACTGGGGAAGCCCTTACAGTACTTAATGTACCTTTTATTATGAATCCCCTTCGTCAGCTGAACAGGGGTCTCTAATTAGCTTGCGTGTCATTGTAAAGGCCTAGCCTGTTCATTATGAACCCGCTGAAACACCATTTGATATGCCTGCAAGCAGCACACCCCTGCCACCCATATCCAGCTAATGAGTTTTAAGTCAAGCTCATGAGGGATTTGGGGAGAAGCTCTCTCTCTCTCTCTCTCTCTCTCTCTCTCTCTCTCTCTCTCTCTCTCTCTCTCTCTCTCTCTCTCTCTCTCTCTCTCTCTCTCTCTCTCTGTGTCTCCTGACCCTTCACCACACACACACACACACACACACATAAACACAAACACACACTCCGAGCCTTCTCCTTTCCAGACATTGAGGTTACCATGTTTAGTCTGAGTTTGCAGTTAGTTATTTCTGAAGGCCACATCAGCACTTAGCTTGTACTGCTACTTCCATCCAACACAGACAACACACAAACACACACACACTCCTGCTAGAGTTTGTTGATGGACTATCTCTAAGCCTGTTACAAATCCCTGGCTTTACAAGATCCATAATTGCATTGTAACGCAGCGTGGACAGCAGAGTTAGCGTTAGGCTTTGTTATCTAATGGTATGTTGATCCAGACGCAACCAACTTCTGTTTACCTCAGCATCTGGGCATGCTCACATCATCATCACTGTCCTTCACACCACAGAGCTGGGGTCAGCCTTAAAGGGACAGTTCACTCAAAGTTGATCAGAGGGGGTTAGACCCCAGATATGGACTGATTCATAGGCGAAGAGAGATGTTTTTTGTCTGTGTTGTACCCATGCGGGAAAGCCTAAATGGAACTAAACAAAAAGAAATGAAAAGGGGAAAAAATGATGTACGATTTTGTGATCTTGTCTGAAACTGTCCCTCTAGGTCTCTTACCACGGCTGTTTGTCTGGTCTAAATGGAGATGTTTATGTCCTACTCAGTCAGCTCCAGATTGTGTGACAAGGACGGATGCCATGGCAGAGTTATTAGGTTCTGGCGGTGGTAGACAGGGGAAGTATGTGGTGCCAGGACTCAGACATGCTGTCTCTCTGTGTGTGATACTCCAGTTCTGTGTTAGTCTAGTCAAAGGATCTAACACGCTGACATTCATAAATGATCCTCGCTGCAATGTGATGAGCGGCATTATGGGGATTGGTCCTTTTGATAGTTTGTCGGCAAGGTGGTGGCATCTCTAGCTGAGATGAAGGATGTTGGAATCATTCTCTCTCTTTTCACTCTCTTTCTCTGTGTTGCTGTCGGCCTCTCTTTCTCACTCTCTGCTTCTGTCTCTTTCGGTTTCTCTGCTTCTGTCTCTCTCTCCCTCTGTCTCTCTCTCTGTTTCTCTCTGTCTCTCTCTTTTGCCCCCTCCCCCTCTCTTTCGTTTCCCTACCTCCGTCTCTCTCACTCCAGTGATAAAGTAGGTGCCTGGAGTGATGATAAACTTAAGAGACTGATATTGAGCATGTGTGTGTGTGTGTTTATAGTCACAGGTGCGGATAGAGGGTGTGGATGGAGGGATGGAGGCGAGGGGGGCCACAGGGATTTGCTTTGGCCTGGGACACAGTCCAGCCTCCTGGCCTTCAGCCCCCATCCTCCAGACCAGCTGACAGGTGCTGCTTGTGTGCATCCTCTACGGCTTTCCTTGTCAAGGCTTGAGGTGTGTGGTGTGTGAGTGTGTGTGTGCACACTCTTGTGTGTATTACGTGCGGATGTGTATCGTTTTTTTTTTGCGTACGTGTGTTAGCGTATGTGCTTGGAATTAATGTTGGCCGGAAAGCTGTCAGTGCACCTCCAGTGTCTACTTCTTAACAAAACAAATTAAGAAATCCCCACAGCAAGTCTCACTTTCCTGTGAAGAGAAAACAAGTCAGCATATCTTTGTTTTTCACCACAGGGTATCCTAATAAATTATCCCCTGCCTTAGCTCAATGGGTTGTTGTCTGTCACTCACAAACAGGGTGCTGTATGCTAAGACTTCTTGGGTAAAAATTGTAATGGTCTCCTACCTCACACCTGTTTGTTGACAGCCAGGAAGTGGAACCTGCTGTCGGCTACTAACTGTTAATGCAGTTCTTATTTATGCCTCTGTATTTGTGCAAAAAACAGGAAGGAAATAGCCAATCACAAGCGTGAGGTGAGGTGACTGGCAGCTCGACCTATCAGGGGAGACATGTGTCATTGGTGAGGATTGCTGAGGAAGTGGATAGTGTAAGACTGGTTTTGTAATGCACTGCAGTCAGGAAGGTTGCTGTCTCACAATCTTCTCTCAGCTTTTCATATTACTGTGTGCAGTGCAATCAGTAGATTGAGCTTTTTGTCATAACCTATTAATACTTATCATCATTAGCCTACCGAATAAGCATTTAATTCATAATTATTCAATCTAATGAATTGGTTTCGAGTCCAAAACTATTTAGATTATCATGCATTAATTTATGCTAATTTGAGATTTAAGTGATTAGGCGAGTCTAGAATATTGTATACACACCATAGACTAGTTGGGCTGAATATTCCTTCAGAATTCTTACCATGTTGGCTAGTCTTGACCCCATCAGTGACCAAGGCCGTGTGGTCACTAGCTAAGTGACTGGGAGCTAAAAGTCTTGAGTTCCTTCAAGCTGCAGGAGAACATTCTCTTTAGTTATTCATCCTCCACACTCTCCTCCACGTCTACTCCGACTGTCTTATTCAGATTTTTCTCTGTTAATGTCTCGCTGTGTTTAACTACAGCTGGCCATGTCATCCCCACGACAAAAGGGGTACCTGGACCAGGGTGTCCTCTATTGCACAGAGGGAAATCGCCAACTCTACTCAGTATATAGGCCTACTTTGCATTCTATCTACTGGCAATCACATTTTACTGCATCATGGCTTTTGTGAGATACAAGTGTTTACCAGCCACAATATGTTTAGTTGTGTTTGGTTACGGGATCTCAAAGCAAGGCAGGGCTGTGTCAGCTGAGCTGTGCGAGGTAAATCAGCAGGGATAGGTGCATCCCTCCTCTGACATTACAGTAGTCAAGATAAATGGTCACTGAACAGAAGCAGTTTATTACCTTCACATTTTGTGGTGGCTTCAATAACACAACTGTCTGCCTTTTATATTGACTAAGAGTCGCAATTATCCCGTTGAGAAAACCACCGTGACCCTGAGCACGACAGCGGAAAGCTCCGGGCTCCGTAATGGGAGCCTTAACAGCGTTTTAAACCAGACAGAGGCTTCCTGCGCCTGACTGGATCACTCACAGGACCCGTGTTGCTGGGACAAACCCGGAGCCCTGCTCCCCAGATCCTCAGCACCATCGCAGATGTATTCTTCCTCGATATTTAATGGGGCAGCAATATTACAATTGTCACATCAGGTCGACATCTGGCGAAGGCTAGTGGAAACGTAATCAATAAAATGAAGGGCTCTCTGTGTGTGTGTGTGTGTGTGTGTGTGTTTTTTTTTTTGGGGGGGGGTGAACGTCTGTGTGTGTGTGTGTGTGTGTGTGTGTGTGTGTGTGTGTGTGTGTGTGTGTGTGTGTGTGTGTGTGTGTGTGTCATAGAGAGGATAGAAAATTGCCTCTTTGTTCTTGTGCTCGTCTCACAGCCAGAGGGACATTAAGACATGGCTGCTTCTAACGAGATGAACAGCTCGCTCTCCAAATGATAAACGACAAAACACTGCCTTGATATTGTCATCTGTAAGGAGACAGAAGTCTCTCTCTCTGTCTCTTTCTGTTTCTCTGTATCTACCTCTTTCTCTCTGTATCGCTCTCTATCTCTCTATCTCTCTCTCTCTCTCTCTCTCACAACAAGCAGCGACAGGAGAGAGACGAGCCAGTGGTGGATTGGCTCAAGCAGTGAACAAGGCTAGGTTAATGATTCATATACTCATCCTCAGCCCTGTTTCCCTCTCCCTACTGTTTGAACTAAGACAGAATACCTTGAAATATATTGACAGCTGCCATCAATAATAGGCTTGGCTGTATAGGGATTTTTAGTGTGTGAGGAACATTTAAAGAGATTGAATGCTTACAGACACCCCTATCATGTAATTTCATAGACCTGCTAATTCAATTACTGACCCTTAGTGGGTTGGTGGTGTATAGAAACTCCTAGGATCTTGGGGTATCGCTACACATGATGGTAATGGTCCACTTGCAGAAACAACCTCAAACGATCAACCTTTAAATGTAGGCTATTCACTTTGTCAATCTTAACCACGACCAGTTTAATTGAGACTGAAGGAAAACATAATTCTTTCTTTTATAAGATAAAATATATTCTTGTATATGAAACCCTAGTTGCTTTGTGCTCGACTGTCACACGATTAGACAGACCACAGAGTTGCATTTTGAGAGCTTGTTATTCATACTGGTAAGTACACATTATTTGTAGCAACAATAGTCTGTCAGTCATGAAAATGCTCTGCTATATAGTGTCCCCTCGCTAGAGAAATGCCAGAGGATATTTTTTGACAGGTGACAACACTCTGGAAACGTCTCATTTACACCCTTAAACTGACAGCTGTCTGATTAGGCAGGTTTTAACGATCAAACGAGCTACCAAGGTTGTCGTAGGGGGGAAAAAGCTTCCAGAAGTCAAAACAAACCATCAGACCAATCCTGTCATATCACATTAAAACACCCGGTCCCTCTTGTCAATTTTTGTCAGTAAGAGATAGTGGATGTGGCTAGCAGAAACACACATCATTTATGATTGTCAGTCATGTTTTGGGGGATATTTTTTGCAATGGAAATGTATAATTCTTCTTTGCCCATGTAAACATTTGCATTTAATTTGCACAAAAAATATTTGGCTGAAGATCGATGGTAAATGAGATTTGCCATATAACAGTCTTATAAATATTGTAATTACTGCCGCGCTGGACTATCATAAACCCAAGATCGACACAAAGAAAACTGTAAACTGTAGTAGCCTTTGCCATATATTTATTTCAGCATTAGTCATGCTATGCTTATCCATAATATATGGTTAGCTGTCTTCACCCACAATCCCACCAAACATCAATAGTTAACAGTTATCCCTTGGCATTACAATGATTTTCCATCCAATTTCAATTTAATTACACATGTGTGAGAAAGAGAGAGAGAGAGCTTGGAACTATGGAAGTGTTTGCTGATAAATGCCATCGGACATCATATCAGAAGGATTACTGCATTGAGAGATTTAATAAGGGATTAGTTAAACGGATTACTGGTGTAGTCGCCTCTCTGATGGATGAGGACTTGGGCCGAAAGTTTTCAGGGCCCTGCAGTGTACCACTGTAAATGCCCCATCCCCAGACTATTGCCCCCCATCCTCCCCTCAGCCCCCCTCTTCCCCCAGTGTCTCTACCCCCCCACCCCCACCCTGCCCTCCCCCTGACAGATTGTATTTGGATCACAGGAACCCACGCTGGACGGCTTCGACAGGAACAGTCATCGTCATCATTACGCCCCCTCCGGCCGATAGCACGGCAATAGGGGGGGGGGGGGGGGGGGGAAGGTGTTACAAGGAGAGGGGGAGATGGAACAGAAGGAATCTAGAAAAGCGTGGGTGAGGGTTGAGTAATGGGCAGGAGGAGGAGGATGGATGAAGAGGAGGAGGAGGATGAGTAGGAGGGAAGAGATGTAGGGCGAGGAGGAGGGGAATGAAGGCTCTATTGAGGGAGAGGCAGACTGCAGACTGCACTTGCGTGCTGAGGGTGAAATAGTGTGTTCCTACCAACCACATTCACCCTCTGACTGACTGCATGTCCGTAAATGAGACTAGGCACCCTTTAAGGAAACAGCATAGCAGCATTTAGAGGAGGTCATATGGAGCAATAGGGATAAGCATGAGTGGACAGACTGTGTCCTGAAGCTATTAACAGTACAGTAGGCAACAGTATCCAAAGATTAGGCAATAAAGAATTAAAATGTTCTGTTTGCACATGTCCAGCACAGGGTATCCATGATATTGAGTAATGCACGGACAGCCGTATGTATTGGACATAGTTCCAATGTTGACAGCAAACCTTCCTAAGCTAACCTAAAAAAAAACAATTTGAAGCCCTCAGAAGGGCACTCTCAATTACTGTACTGTCAGGGGCTGAATGCAGCTGACAATCACTGCTGGGAGAAAGAATCCATTAAATTTACAGAGCCTTCCACTTACACACCAGAAGTCCGTAAGGTTTAAAACAGAAGTCTTTAATTTACCGACTTCAGTCATCAGCGGAGACACACCTGAGGCAGTGACCTCTTCACCTTCTGACTGCCTCAGATGTCACAGTCCCAATTACATTCCAACCCACGCCTATTACTACTGACATCGGCCTCTTTGTTGGAACTGTAGTTGAAAGGTGTGTGGCCCTGGTTTCACCCTGAAATACAGAGGTTGTGTTTATTTTCCATGAGCTTTGACCTCGGTTTGGCCAGATTGTGTTAATTTTATCAGCTGGGCAAAAAATGACAGTGAGGTTTAATCTTTCAGTCAAGTTATTTGAATGTTTACTTGTCAATATTAAGCTTTGAGAGTTGCTCCAAGGACTCTGGCACTGCCAGAGTGGGCTTTCCCCACTCTTGTCTATATTTAGCTTTGATCTACTGAACAACCAGAACACTCCACCTGCCAGCATTTATTGGCCTCCCTGTCAGCCATCTTGCCCTGACAGCAGTGTGTTGGTATGAACTGTGAATGAACTAAGCTAAGGTAAACATGGCAGCCGTTGCTAGCTAGCTAGCTAGCCAAACAACTACACAGATGCAAATGTAGATTCACCCCAACTGCCCAACTGTGCCTTTTGAGCTGTGTTAATCCATTGTAAACCAGCAATGTTAGCAACAGATAATCACTGACAGTTGCTTGACAGTTGCTTTTGACATCTGACAGACTTTTGAATCTGAAATTAGTCCTTAATATGTTTGACAGATGGGGTTGAGGTTTAATTGTTGTTTTTACGTAATCTGAAACAGAATTCTGGGATGCAATCCGTAGAGCATTCATTTGATAAGACTTAATTGCTTAAAAACATGCAACACTTGATTAGCGTCAAAGACGCTTTTTCACAGTACAACAGTTGTTCAGTTACACGTACATTTATTCTCTGCTCATTTGATGTTAGATTAGAAATGTAGTCATTCTGTAAAATAGATGTGTTTGTAACACTTTGTATTTTGTTGATGATGTGTTAATTGAATGTTTTAACACTGGAACACATAGGCCTATAAGTAGACATTTGATGTAGCTAGCCTAGGTTCAGTAAGAAAGAGTTGAAACTCTAAAGCTAACTAGCCTTGCCTAATCTAGCAGTAGATGTACATGTGTGTTGCCAGGATTTGTTCATTTCAGACCCAGCTGACTAGCTTTAAAGCCAGTCTGCTTGATTCTTGATTACCTTGATTCTAAGTGTCTAGTGAAAGACATCCACCATCCACCACAGTCATAAATCAACCAGCTGTCTGGACCAATGTGATGATGATGAAGCAAGTCTTGAGAAGGTTGGACAAGTGGAATGCTGAACAACCCAATGTGTCAGGAACGCAGGAGTAATTGCTAGCAACCTTTTCTCTGCTGCAGAAGCGAAATATTTCCAACTGGCTAACGTGTGCGGGAAACAGAGTATTAATGGACGTTAGAAGTGAGCCCAGTTCCCCTGCTTGTGTGCAGCCTTCAGTAAGGCAGTTGGCTGATGTATTACTATGGTATCTGTATCTAGGTCAGTGCTTAGTACAGTACCCCAGTAGCAGACGCTTCTGAATCGATCTCACTCACACAATTCCCTCAGCGACTAGGCCTTCACTTTAGTGAACATTAACATACTTGCTCCGTCAGTAGGTGGTACGATCTTACCATACGTACTGTAAGGTGGTTTGGGCTGCTGGATTTTTGGGGGGGGAATGGGGTCCCTTGTGCCAGTGCAAGAGATAGAAAGCCATCCTTGAGTGGAGGGTTTGTGTGACTCAATAACGAGGGCGAAGGAGACACGTAAGGTGCGAGGTAAGGTGTGGTGTGAGATTGAACTCAAACCTACAATCCAACCTACAGTCTTGTGGACATCAACTGCCTTGTTTTTAGCACGACTCAGCAAAAACCCACTTCATCTCACCCGGTTCTCTTCTGTATGCCAGCGCAGGCTTCTTGGATCCATCTCCCGTATAGCTGGACGGTACGGAACAGGACCAAAGGTCTGGTTTTGGGGCCTGGAGTCAAGCTATTTTCTGGTACAGACCTTCTGCTCACTTATCCATCCAGCTGGCAGGGGTGTGTAAGGAAGGCAGGCTGACTGCTTCCCTGCCTGCCTTCTCGGCCACGGCCACAGGCCTGCCTGTTTGGCTGGATGGTATGGACCTGGTCCAAAGAAAGACCCAAACCTTCTGTCCTCTGCCCCAATTAGACATCGAGGCATTGGGTTTCACACTGCCAATAGGACACAGCCTAGCTGGTTGCATTGTATCTTGGAAGAGCAAGCTGATTCTGTGTTGTGTATGCTACGGATAATTGTCCTTCCTGCTGATAGCTGGTGGAATCAGATAACGTGGTGCAAGTTAACCATCTCTGGGAATCTGGACTTGGGCAACTCTCTGCCTCAGAACATGGACAGGTCATCATTGTAAATGAGAATTGGTTCTTAATTGATTTTACCTGGATAAATAAAGGTCAAATAAAAAATAAAATGAAACAGGGAAAAATGTCAAATGTACTTTTACTTACAGCTCTGTTCAGTATTCTCTCTCTCGCACATTGAACTATAGACCTAACTGTATAGGAGGGAGGAAGAACATCGAACTATTGCCCTTGCAGTAGTGTAGTCTATTTCCCCTTGGCTAGTGTAGGGAAACATTCTTTCAATACTTCCCATAAGTTATGTAAATCATACATCCATTTGTTCATTGATCAGTCCATGTGCTGTATTTCTGTCCTCCATTTGTCCATCCATTCATTTTTTTCCCCATCCATCTAGCCTATCTATCTTCAACTTGTGGTACTTCATCATAGAGTTGAGGTTTTTTCCTGCCGGTCACTTCTATCAAACACAGTGGTCTACCTGGGACCGCTCTTATTTGTGATGTCAGACCATTTGTCTTTTCAGGGATTCAACCTCTAACGGTTAAAGGAGCCTTTGATGGTGGAGAGAGACCGTTTGACAGCCAGCTAAACAAGGATGAATTAGTTTCTGTTTTGTCTCAATGGAGCTGGCGGATCAAGAGCTAGATCTGGTTACCTAGAGAGCTGGAGAGGAGCTCCCCTCCTTTTTCCTGTTTCTCTGTTCCTCTCTTTCTATCTCTCCCTCCTTCACTTGTTCTCTCTCTCGCTCTTTCCTCTCAACTCCTCTCCCTCTTTCCGTAGCTCCACATGAAAGAGCATGTTGACTGGACTGGAGAGAGAGGGCAGCTGGCCGATTGAAACAAAAGAAGCCTTCTATCCTCTCTCCGTCTCTCTTTCAGCTGTCTCTTTGAGAGGCTGGGCCCCGGCCTGTTTGGTAATCCAACCTGCCACTCTGCCTATGGAGCTGATGGAGTCCGGTTGCCCCTGGTTTCAGCCTGCACAAATGCAAAAACTCCATTAAAGAGGAATCACAGCCAATCAGATCTAACGTCCGAGGTTCAGGTTCTTTCCCAGAATGCACCTGGCCGAGAGGCCTCCCTCCGGACGTTGTTTTTTGTCACCATTCTCATACACGTTTGAGTTTCGTGGAACATAGAGAATCAGTGTACTTTCAAGACCATTGAGCAATGCTAAATCCCTATCCTGCTAATTCGGCCATTGTTATTTGGGCAGGGCTTGAAACTAACCACGGGACGCCGTTAATATCGAGCCCTGTATTTTGGGGCTGTAGAGTTGTAAAAGAAAGTCGTCCCCCCAAGGTCTGCATGTGTGAGACCTTTTCAGTTCTCGTTATTGCAGATACACATCTTTATAGCCTGGACTGAAATCCCAGGAATAGGAGCAGGACTAACAGTATTAGTGTGTGTGTGTGTGCACAAACAGCCAACCCATATCAGACATTAGGCCTAAGGACCTTTTGTGGTGCTGCTCCTCCTCCTCCTCCCTTTAAATGTGAGTAAATGACATTAGTTTGATGCCTATCAACCAATAGCTGAATCAGTGGTTCTTTCCGGATGCATTCATAGACAACAGTCTCATCTCTCCTGGCATAAGAGATATATTTTTCGGTAGATGCTCAAAGACATTATCTTGTTCCAAGGCCTAATGATAGCTAGTTACCTTATTTATCACAACCATGTGAAAAGGGCTGCCTGTGTACTTATCAAATGGATATAGACTACTCTTCTGATCTGAAGCAGATAGGCTACTCAACCCCAATGGAGAATCGAATACAAAATATTATTGCTAAAGTATGCTTGAGTACAATCACGCTTAAATTAAAGTTGAAAATAAGCACGTGAATATACAACATCTGTGCACACTGTCAATTGTTTAGAAAACGATTGATATAAAAAATATATATTAAGCTCTTGTTCCTGACATTGAAATTTGATTTAATACTCTTTTTCTGTTTGGGTATCCACCTATTGAATGGGCCAGCGGAGTGCCATTTTTTATATCTGATAGCAACCAGTACTAGCAGTAGCTATGGTGACAACTCCTCTCACCTCTACTGCCGAGCTGGTGTCTCCTTTTCTCACCACTTTAAAAAAAAAAATCTCCCATCCTCTCCTCTCTCCTCCTCTCCCTTCCACCTCTTCTCTCCTCTTTTCTCCTCTCCACCGCCCTGTGCTGTCCTGATTCCTGACACAGTGCCTCTTGTCCTCTGCCTGTTAGCTGGGCTCTCAGCCAGGGGTAAGGAGATCCACCAGGGGTTCGATCGGTTCTCATGAGTCACCCCCCCCACAACCCACACCTCAGCCTGACTGCTCTGCGCAGCCCCTCTGGATCACTTACAAGAACACTGTTCAGCTACTCTACCTTGTGAGTTTGTTTCCAAACTCTACGCCTTTGAAATACGTTCCAAAGGGGATACATGTCTGAATAGTCTGAATACTTTTATGCACAGCTCTGAGTTATAAATGGCTGCCTAATGGGAGCTTGAAGGAAAGGAGTTTACGAGTACCGTGGAAGAGAAAAGAGACAGAGAGGAAAGTACTGTTGAACTTAGTTTACTGACTTTCCTTCATGGAGTTTGAGTCCTGGTCATGGTCATGGCCCTGAGGCAAATTTTGGCAGATAGTTCTCAGCTAATACATCAATATTTTTTATTATTTAGTTTTTTTGTTTGTTTTTTCACCCAGCAATCCAGCCTTTCATCCAGCCAGCTAGCATGGTGTTGTCCCGGGCACCATGTGTGCTACCAGGCGGTGTCCTGGTATAGCTCTTCCTCAGGGACAGACATTGCAGTGCTAAACCGCTCTAGAGTCACTGGTCTCTGGTCAGTCTGGTTCAGCTTGTAGCCCAGTTCATCTGGTTAGGACATGAGCAGGGTAATTGTGGACCACGGACACAGACACCCAGAGGCTGAAGGATATTAGAACAGCCTCAAGGCAAGTTGCCGTCTGCACCCTGACCGTTCTGTCGCCGGCGGCGGAGGGCTGCGGGCGCTGCCCTGAGGTTAGTGCCAGATTGTGTGTTATTATTAGCGGATAGTTGGTCCCTTAGGCCACGACTCTGCCAGCGCCACCGTGTCACCGGGTCACAGTTCAGCTGTCCATCCGGTCTCGCCAGCCAAAACAACACATTCATCACAGCCTCCCTCTCTTTCTCTGTCTGTCCTCCCCTCATTTTCTCAGCTATTCATCCGCTCAGTCCCCTCTCTGTCTCTCTCTCTCTTGCCCCTCTCTCTGTGTCTTTTCTAGGGTGCAGTATTGTGTTACCTTTGTCCTCCATCTGCTTCACGCAACATTTTCTCTCCTCCCTCTGATCCCTCTATCCTGTTCTCCCCTCTCTACAGCCATTCTGTCTCATAATGCACCACATAGCAGTAGTCACACACGCACAGAAGCAGACACACACACATACAGCAGCACACACAGCTACAGCAGACATACACATGAACACACGCACACAACTATCTTACTAGGCTAGTATCAGCTTTCTGTCCAGACAAGTGCGTATGGACATTATTCTGGATGGGATGCAGTTTCCGTTGGGAAGTTTGTACCTGGACGATGGATTTTACAGTCTTTGTCCCTGTCTTTGGCCTTGTCCCTCTCTCTTTCCAGCCCTGTCCCTGTCTGACCCTGGCCTTGACCCTGGCCTTGGCCCAGGCCCTAGCCCTGGTCCTATCCATTCAACACCCTCCATGCCTCACTGGAGCACAGATGACTGGATTGAGCTTGAGTCTCGATCAGCTTAAGTTGGATTTCCAGATACTACTAATCTCTTTCTCTGCAGATCAGCATGCTTTCCCCAGATATGCGTGCACGTGCGCACATACACACACATTCAAGCATGTATACTCCCTCATTCACACACTCTCTCTCTGTCTCTGTCTCTGTATCTCTCTCTCTCTCTCTCTAAAGCTAAGCCTGCACAACCCTCAAAGGGCTTTCAATGAATATCATTGAGAAAAATACCTGCAGCAAGGCATACAACTCCCAGGGCCAGCAATAACTGTATTCAGACAGTACACCTGCCAGCTGTACCTTGGGAGTTGTAGTTTACCAAGTAAAAACAGAGTTATATTGCTTGGCTTTGTTATAGTTCCCCACAATAAGAACTTTCTTAGTGTGCACACTGGGACCCATTACACACTATGTACTGGGAGTGGGGAGTTGTCCCCCCCTCCTCTGAAGAGGAGGGGGGGACATGTAAGGAGAGGTGGAAGGTAGGAAGAGAGAGGAAGAGGGGATGGTTGGCATTTGGCACCATTTGCAGTAGCACTGGAGAGCTGGTACAGTATAGAACACCCCCACATTGCTGTGCCGCTGCTCATAACACAATCAGTGAAGAGAAAACCTGTTTTATGTCCAGTGCTGGAAAGCAATGCCAAGGGCAAGGCTTCCCCCAGTTCTGTGTTTTTATACTGGCCTCTTTCCCCTGATGTCTGTGTTTATATTATTATCTCCCAGTTTGTCCCTGCTGGAATCTGTAGCTGCGTAGCTCTCTCCTGCTCTATTTAAAGACACAGTAGTCACACTGCTTACTGCTAGCTTGCCTCCCCCTATCCCTGTCTACCTACCTGGTCTGGCTGTCTCTTTTCATGCCTGTCTGTCTACCTACCTGGCCTGGCTGGCTCTCTCCATGCATGTCTGTCTTACTGCCTGCCTGTCTGTTTGCCCGCTAGCCTTTATTACCAGATACCAGGACATTGAGTAGTTCAATAATGTCCGTATGTTCTTGTAAATCATTAAACTATGAATAAAGTGCAGAAGAATGAAACTCCATGAACATGTATAAAATATGAAAGGAAACATTAGGAGATGAAAAAGAAGAGACAAGCTCCCAGTCCAACCCACCCTCCCCCCATATCTCCATCCTTTTCTCCCCCCGCTATCCCTCTCTCCTTTACTCCCCCCATCCCTCTCTCCTTTTCTCCTCCCCCCCTCTCTCAAAGTGTTAATTAAAGGTCACCAGGTCCAATCTGCCTGTGTCACCTCAGTACTTCAAAGACACAGACGGGAAAAAAAGTGTGTGTGTGTTGTGGAGGAGGAGGGAAACAGGAGAACTGCTCGTGCCCTCAGGTGTCTGACTGCTGCATCTCATGAAGAAGTGGAAACAAGCGCTTTGCTTCCCCTCCACTCTGGACAATGGGCAATTAATGGCTGTGCATACGAAAACACAAAGAGGGCCACTGTGGAGAACAGAGACACACACAGAGAAGGAGAAAGAAGGATTTAGGAGAGAGTGAGAGAAACCAGTGAGAGAGAGAGAGGAGAGAGAGAGGAGAGAGAGAGAAGAGAGAGGAGAGAAAGAAGAGAGAGGAGAGAGAGAAGAGAGAGAGAAGAGAGGAGAGGGAGAGAGAGGGAGAGGAGAGGAAAGAGAGAAGAGAGAGGAGGAGAGAGAGAGAAGAGAGGGAGGGAGAGGGAGAGGAGAGGAGAGAGAGAAGAGAGAGGAGAGAAGAGAGAGGAGGAGAGAAGAGAGAGGAGAGGAGAGAGGAAAGGAGAGAGAGAGACAGGAGAGAAGAGAGATGGTAATAAGATGCAGGCATCTGAAAGCGTGCATTGTTCTGGACAGTATTGGAGGGAAACAGGAATAGAAGGAAGAATTTCGGAGAGGTAGAGGGATCTAGATGAACAAGCTCCCTCCTTACCTACCATAGAGCCTGACTGGAAGCTGTTACTGACCACATCCTGCCTTACAGCCACCTCACCGACAGGGTGTGTGTGTGTGTGTGCATGGGTGTGTATATGTTTGTGTCTTTTTGCATGCGGTGTGTGTGTGGACACTCATGCATATTTTAAATAACACCTAAGCCTATGCAAATTCAGTAGGCCTGAATAAACAGTATTCTCTCAGTGCTGCTCAATTACCAGCCACGGCTCCTCCTCTGTCTACTGATACCAGCTTTGGTTTGGTTCTTTATTGAAGTGTGTGTGTGTGTGTGTGTCAGTCTGTGAGTGTGTGTGTGTGTGTGTAGTACACACCCTCTGAGACCCTCAATAACTATGTGAAGTTCATCATCTTCCTCTCTCCTACTTTAAATCCATATTAATGAGAGATGAGGAGATGTCCTAGATAGTGTATACTATGCGGGGAAGATCATTTACAACCATGATCCGAACCACTTCCTCAACTCGCTACATCCCGTAATTATCTCTCCGTCCAAACTAAGACACACCACACACACACCACTCGCACACACAACCCCATCTCCAGTGTTCTCCTAAGTTATACCATCGTTAAAAGAGTTTGGGATCTCTCAGTAGGGTTAGAGGGCATTATTCATTTGACTTAATTGCATGACTTATGTAATGGAACAGTATGTGATGCATGTTGTTCAGCTACGTACAGTATGTGGTGGCTATAACACACTGGGCCAAGTGTTTTATTGTGTGTTTGGTCACGCCAGAGGTAATGGAAGGGGAAAGGCTATGAGGAGGATATGACGAACATGTTGTTTTCTATGCCCATGAGTCACATTACTTATGGAGAGTGTATGAACACATAATCCAATAGGTATGGATCGTGTTCATAACCAATGCAACATTGATTGCGCTCCCGCTGAACAAGTACCTCAACAATCACTGTATGATTGGATTACTTCATCCTGTGGAGGAGCCGAGTTGTTAGCACTCCCTCTAGTGGTAGAAAAAGAGACGCACGCGTGGCTGGCTGACCTGCTGACCACCTGGTTGGCAAGTATGTTAGCTAGCTGCATTTGGAGTCAGATGGCTTTAGTGATCGATAGGGTTTTGGGTTGTGGAGTGTCTTTGGATGGTCCCTAGCAACATTACTTTATATCATGTTGTTTGGTACTTTGTCATGTTGCTTGTGTTGTTTGTTGGTTCCGTGGGTTCAGCTGTGAACTGTCTAACCAGTGTGGATCACATCAAAAGCTCTGTTACCATAAACATTTGTTTACCTCTCTAGCCCGGCTATTTTAATGAAGGTAAACAGAAACGTAACTCTCCCCCCTTCTCCCCCCCCCCCTCTCTCTCTCTCTCTCTCTCTCTCTCTCTCTCTCTCTCTCTCTCTCTCTCTCTCGCCCCCTCCCGTAGTGGGTCGCCTGCTGATCGAGTTTGGCTCCCAGATGACCATGGAGCGCGTGCAGCGGGAGAACCCCAACGTGACGGAGGGGGGCCGCTACACGCCCCCGGACTGCCATCCCAAGTGGAAGGTGGCCATCATCATCCCCTTCAGGCACAGGGACAACCACCTCAAGTACTGGCTCCACTACCTGCACCCCATTCTGCGACGGCAGAAGATCCACTATGGCATCTACATCATCAACCAGGTATGTGTGGAGGAAGCTTAACCACTGGCTGGAGAGGGAGGGGGGCAGGGACTTGTGTCGGGTGGATGAATGGATGAATGGATGAATGGATGAATGGATGAGATTAGTGGTTGTATGGGGGGATGGATCAAAGAGGAAAAGGAGCTGCAGTTTTTTTGTCTCCCATGTCGATAAGCTGGGGCTATTTCCCCTGCTGTGATTAGGCTAAAGCTAAGCCTGCACAACCCTCAAAGGGCTTTCAATGAATATCATTGAGAAAAATACCTGCAGCAAGGCATACAACTCCCAGGGCCAGCAATAACTGTATTCAGACAGTACACCTGCCAGCTGTACCTTGGGAGTTGTAGTTTACCAAGTAAAAACAGAGTTATATTGCTTGGCTTTGTTATAGTTCCCCACAATAAGAACTTTCTTAGTGTGCACACTGGGACCCATTACACACTATGTACTGGGAGTGGGGAGTTGGTGGTGGTGGTGGTGGAGGTTGCAGGGTGAGGGCAGGCTCAGAGAGAGAGAGATGTGGAGAGAATGAGGGAGATGGGATTTTGATTCAGTTCAATCAACACTCAACTCGGCTCTCTCTCTCTCTCTCTCTCTCTCTCTCTCTCTCTCTCTCTCTCTCTCTCTCTCTCTCTCTCTCTCTCTCTCTCTCTCTCTCTCTCTCTCTCTCTCTCTCTCTCTCTCTCTCTCGTCTCCCTCTCTCCACCTACCTCTCCCTTTCTATCTCTTCCCCTATCACTGCCTGGTGGGAGTACAAGGGGGAACACTTTATCCATCATGTTCACCCAAGTGTTAAATGATTGGAAGTCGGAGCCTTTTAACACAGAGCTATGGGAGCTGTGTGAGATACCATGATCTTGCTGGTTTATTCATGCTAGCAGGCGATGGCTCCTCTGTTCTCGGGAGCCAGAACAGCAGTAGAAACAGCAGAAACACTCCTTCACAATCAGGACTCCCTCACAGACAGGTGCCCCTCCTGCCACAAACCAGCCTGTCAGTCGACCAGTCGGTCGGCGTCAAATTAATCCGCGGACGCTTTCAACCAAACCAGCGTGCAGGAGGGGAGTTGAACCTGAAAGCTATTCTTGTGCAGCCGAGCGCTGTACCGCTGAGCTGTATCTACGCCTGGGAATGCTATGTGATACTACCTCTCGTGTTCTCTACTCTACTCCTGTGTACTGGATTCGTAGATTAAACCTAAAGCTACTCCCCATTTGTGTTTCCTCCTTTCCTCTCAGTGCCCAGGCTGTCAGGAACACTGGCCAATGTTTGCTTGTCTGCCATGCTGCCCATGTTCACTGGAGGCCAGCCCAGATGCCGGCTCCACTCTGTACGAGGGAGGGAGGGAGGGAGGGAGAGAGGGAGAGAGAGAGGGAGAGAGGGAGGGAGAGAGGGAGAGAGGGAGGGAGAGAGGGAGAGAGGGAGAGAGGGAGAGAGGGAGGGAGGGAAATACAGAGAGAATTAGAGAGATGTTTACTGGCCTCTGCCCCTGCCTCGGGCCCCTAGCTCTGGCCCTTGCCCCCTGCCTTCTCATTCCTCTGTTCCTCATCTCCTCTGCTCCTGCTGTCTCCAGTTTCTCTCAGGAAAGTGGAGGATCAGGGAGGATTACTGGGTTTTTCTCGCTCGTGTTTGTGTGCAGGCTGGTGAAGGTCAGTCTGGGTCAGTGTGGGGCTCGAAGCAGCCAGGGGTTAGGGAGTTGCAAACAGCACTTCAGTGTGCCTTTGGAGGTGTCCTTTACACACACGTGCTGCCCGCTCTGCTACTCTGCCATTTGGCCAGCTCTCATACACACATACACACACACACACACACAATCTCTGAAGTCTTGGCTCAATTTCTATGATGAGTGCTAGCCTTTCTTCTCCACTCAGTGATGGACTTTAAATCTTCCAGTGGCAATGCATTACACTCTATCTTTGTCAGATGGAAGGAACTGTCATTGAAGGCAGTTTACAGCTGACGTCAATGCTGATGCATGTGAATATGTTGAAGGGGACTACATCGACCTGGACTCTCTCTCTCTCTCTCCGTCCTGTCTTTTTCCCTTCCTCCCCAAGTCCCCAGTGTGAGATGATGATACACAATCCACCGGCACAAGCTGAAGACGAGAGAAAAAAGTTACAAGTCGCTGTGCAATTGACCGAGGAATAGGATATTGATCTCATGTGATACAACTCTTTCTCTCGCCCCTCGCTCCTCTCCGTACTCTACCGTCCTCTTTATGAAACTCAGCCTCTCCTGCTGCTTCACGTAGCTGCTAGCAGCTTCTCTTTCTCTCTGTCTCGCTCTCTGGGGTCTTTTCCTCTCGTTTCAGACAGTACCGTGCACCCCTTTATGTCCCTGGTGCTGAGTGATGCTGAGATTGCGCTAGTGTGTGTTTTGTAATGACATTTTAATGGGGGGCATCAGAAACAAACTCCTCTCCTCCTCACTCCCGACTCAAAACAGCCTTTTATGTCTTAAAGCCAAAAAGCGAATGGAATTCTCTGTAATCTCTTTAAGGACACAAAGTGCCATTCTTAAACATTAAAATGTTTTTCATCCGGCATTCTGAAGAATGTTTTATGGATTCACCACACAGTACAGTTCCTTCTGAGCTCTGAGGCAGAATGTTTTGCTTTTCAAGCTGTGCCGCTTGTGCTGTGGACCTCCTGGGAGCCTGCCTTGCTTTGCCTTTCTCTGCCTGCACATGCAGGCCCTGTGTCATTTCCACAGCACTGACACATTCATGTCCAACCTGGCTAGAGGTGTCACTCACAGGCTGAGGTGATTCATTAACCCTCTCCTCCTCCAATCTCCCATGCTAATGTCATTTGGCTGCTCTGTTTTTCCCTCGGCAGCTGTTGTACCAGTAAAGGGATAAGTGCTTCCTACTGACAGAAAACAGAGAGAGAGAGCGAGTGAGAGAGTGAAAGTGGAGACAGATGGAGCTCAAGTCAGTGAAAGAAAGAGCATGAGCGAGAGAGCAACGGAGAGAAAGATAGAGAGACAACAGACAGAGATGGAGAAAGAAAGAAAGCTGGTGTCAGTGAAAGAGAGCGAGTGGGTATTTAGATATGGTTCTGTGTAAGCCAAGGCTGCCTCTCCCGAATAAAACCAACACGGTTACATTCTCCTCTCTATGAAAACAAGTCCTGGGATGAATCCCCTTCATCCAGCCTTCATGGATTCAACATGTCATAAATAAAGCATTCTACTGGAGCTACATGATGAGCTGTAATACTGATAACAGCAGAGTGTAATTCCAGGATTAAACATTGCATTCTTGGACTGCCTTTGTAGTTGTATATACTGCATAAGTATTTGTGTGCACGTGGGTATTTCATTTATTATCCTTATTAGCTTTCACCTCAGCAGTGCCTAATCTTCTTCATGTGTGAGTGCGTGTGCATGCTGTGTGTATCATCTCCAGAACAGTGAGCTACATGAGGCAGGGTGAGGGGTGAGGTGTCGGGGGGTGTATGTCAGTAGCAGGACTGAGGCTGAAGGATGCTCACGCACTCACAATCTCCTCCAGTCAGGTGCAGTCAGCTGAATGAAGCACAAACACCTCGCCGGTCTGCTGTCCCAGAAGCCACATGTAGCTCAATTACAAAGAGCCTGGAGCTAGCAACTGCAAGGTTCTCAGTCCAAACCTCAGCTGTACCCGTGGAAATAAATAAATGAACCGGATGGAAATTCTCCTTCAGACAGTTGCCAATTTACCCCCCCCCCCAGACCTTGAAACCTTGATAAGTTCTGTGAAAGGTCAGTCAGTAATCTGTCTATCTTTACCTTACTCTGGAGTGTGACCTTCAACACCAGATAATCCTGAGAGTCCACAAGCAGTCCTGCCTGGCTACGTGCTGCCTGCCTGGGCCAGGTTAGACGAGCCCACACCGGGGTGCGTGGAGGAGACGAGAGCATCAAACTCCATAATGAACCTGTGAGAAAAAGCCCTGCTGTCAATACACCTCGTCAGTTCTCAGGAAGAAATAATTCATAATATCGAACGGAGGCGAAAATATCAAGTTCTCTCTCAAGGACTCCGTCTGTGCACCTCTCTCCCCTCCCTCTTCTCACGGTCTGTGTCTCTCACTCTTTCTTTCACTCACACCCTCACTCTCTCTCTGTCTCTCTATGTCGGTGTTGATCCGAAGCCTCCTAAGCTCTTAGGATGTAGCGCCCGAGCCAAGAAAAGCAAAGACGCGTGTTTGAAATGTTCTTCATTTTCAACTTCTGTTTTCTGCATGTCCACACACTCCTGCCTGCCCTCTTCATGGGGTCCAGCTGGGCTCAGATCACAAAGAGAGGAAGATGAATTGGCCACAAAGATAGAGAGAGAGAGAGACTGAGAGATGGGAGAAAGGGAGATAGAGAGAGATAGAGACTGAGAGATGGGAGAAAGGGAGATAGAGAGAGAGAGACTGAGAGATGGGAGAGAGAGAGAGAGAGAGAGAGAGAGAGAGAGACTGAGAGATAAGAGAGAGAGAGAGAGAGATAGAGAAAGAGAGAGACTGAGAGATGGGAGAAAGAGAGATAGATAGACTCTGAGATGGGAGAAAGATAGACTGAGAGATGGGGAGAGAGAGAGATAGAGATGGGAGAAATAGAGAGAGAGACGATGGGAAAGAGAGAGATAAAGAAAGAGTTGGAGAAACCCAAACAGGACGTGCAGACCCATGCTCTCTCCAGCCTGTGTGAGCACGTGCGCTTGTCGTAGGAACCCCGGTGTATGAGTCACCTTGTGCATGTGCCCGTGAGAGCGGAGGACACACACCCACCGTCGTCACAGAGCACACTCCGGGAGCACACTCTGCCGGGTACCATCCTCCGCATAGACTGCATCACTGAATCTGACAATCTCCCCCTCGTGGACCTGGTGCAGTCAGCCTTGGCAGTGTGGTGTTATGGAGAGAGGGGGGTATGGCGAGGCCTATATGGCTCCTCCGCTACATGGGGGGCTCTCCGCCCGGTAGAGCGCGCATCCTGCAGATAACCCGACGGAATCTGACTCTGCAATTATAACAGAGTGGAGTGTAACCGAGCAGAGCGGAGGGGCTAATGGTCAGCACCACGTATACGCTCATTGCGTTGACCCCATCCTGCAGCTCCCTCCCCCCCCCCCCCCCCCCCCCCCTCAGGCTTTGGCTTAGATGACCCACACAGTCAGCAGTATCCAAGCTTCTGGATTCAGACGCGGCACGCAGCACTCATCCCTGACCATGTAATGGGCTGTCCTTCACAAAAGAAACCTCCCCGCCAGACAGACCGTCCTCCCTTCTTCTCCTCCCTCTCCTCACCCCTTCTCTCCTCCCCTCTCCCCTCACCAGTCAGGGTCGGCCGGGCAGACAGACAGAGGGATGGAGTCAGGGAGGGGTGGACAGGGATTGTTGGCCTTGGCCCGACACAGCCAGCCTTGCTAATCCATCATGTCCCAGCAGGAGAGGAGGGGGAGAGGAGGGGGGTTCTGACTTTCTCCTATCTTTACCTTAGTCATTGCTAGATACTCTCTGGGTGTGCTGTCTTGGGCTATGCTAGGCTGGGCTGGGGTTGGACCTAGGCTGGGCTGGGGTTGGACCTGGGCTGGGCTGGGATTGGACCTAGGCTGGGCTGGGGTTGGACCTGGGCTGGGCTGGGGTTGGACCTAGGCTGGGCTGGGGTTGGACCTGGGCTGGGCTGGGGTTGGACCTGGGCTTGGCTAGGCTGAGGTTGGACCTAGGCTGGGTTGGGCTGGGGTTGGACCTAGGCTGGGTTGGGCTGGGGTTGGACCTAGGCTGGGCTAGGCTGGGGTTGGACCTAGGCTGGGCTAGGCTGGGGTTGGACCTAGGCTGGGTTGGGCTGGGGTTGGACGTATGCTGGGCTGGGCTTGGACCTAGTCTGGGCTAGACCATACTGGGATGGGGATGGGCTGTGGTGCGGGTAGGCTAGATTTATCTGGGGATGGACAAAAATAGAATAACTCCAAACATAGGCAGAAGGTCTTAGTTGATCCTGTACTTTTTCAGGTTGTGATTTCTGTTGAGGTCGCTAGGTCAAACTTCATCCATCAGAGTGGATCATCGTGTGGAAACCCAGAGATGGTACTGCAAAAGGGAGAAAACAAATGCATGTATTTGTTATCTCTCCTACTTCCTATTTACATCGTTCCGGGCTAGACAGCCACAGTATGTTAATGATTTGATGTCCAACAGAGTATTTTTTGAAATTCTTCATTTGTAATCCTTTCAATATCTGGATTGAATGCCTAGGATTAAGGCCCAAAGTAGATGGGGGGGGGGGGGTGCTTTCTAAGACTAGCTGTGATCAGGGAAAATATAGAGCTTGTTTGGGGCTCAGATAGAGCTTGTTTGGGGCTTAGATTTGAACATTTTGAAATTTGTCTCACATATTCCTTTGCCTGCCATAACAATTCAAACATTTCCTAACAAAGTAGAGTATGTCTTTATTAATCCTTAGTCTATAAGTGAACCTTGTTATCTTTGTGATATATTGTCTCTAGTCATACTGTACATCTTTGGACCTGGGGGGGGACAGAGGTAAACATTTCTAATCCACTTTCTATTTATTGAAACAATGTTGTAATTCTGCTGTAACCCTGTCCGAACGTGACACCAAGGATTATACACACAATTACATAGTACACACACACACACAAACATAATCCCATTACTACAGCCAAGAGGTGAACGCTGAAAAATGTAAGGGACATTTTTTTATGTACTGCCTCATTCCATTTCCTTATTCATTTGAATAAAAAGGCCTCCATATTGGGGGTGTTGTCTAAACAGTGTGTGGAGAGGAGGAAGGTACTGGCCCAGACTTGGAAGCCTACAGTCGGATGGTGGAGCAGATTTACGGAAAGGTAGTAAAGATAGGAAGACAGCTTTATATACCGGTTCAACTGCTCCGTTTATTACAGTTCAAAGCTCTGTTTACTCCTGTTATCAATCCTGGGAGAAGCCCCCGGCTGTCCGCATAGATCCACACGTGTTACATGTCTGCTCCAGCTTCTCTTCTGACACTTGTGAATGGCCGTTATTTTGCCAACTTTGAAATATGGTCCACCAGTCGTTTTCTATACTGTCTGTCACGACAGACCAGCAAGCTAGGAGTGGCCGTGCTAGGTCACTCGGAGATGGGGAGGTTAAAGGTCACAGTGGGTTTTTTCACTATGCATAAATAAATAGCGTTCTTCTTTCTCACTTCCCCTGTCTCTCCCTCTTTATATTCCTCTCTCTCTCTGTTTATCTCTCTTTCTCTCACTTTAATGCATGACCTGTAAATAGGTGCAATCCATAGGTGAGGCTTCTGTGGAGCTTTAATTATAGTCTGAGCCAGCTCAGACAGATTAAATATAAAGGCTCCCTCAAGTAGAATAATTTTCCAAGGATTTTCTCCGATCATTATGCTGCCAGCACTCTGAGAAAGGTTGGGCAGTGCTCAAGTGATGAGAGTTCATAAATCAAGTGGACAAAATATCTGCCAAGCGTCTTCCATACAGGCCAAAGCATCAGCAGGACCCTGTTCAGGCCTTCAATATTTAAAGATGTTTTGAAAGAGAGGGATGGTGCTAGCCAGAAGCAGGTGGTATGCTGTACATCAGTGGTCTTGCCAGTTCTGTATGATATATAATAAAAAGCCCATGGTTACAGTATAGTATGTGCCAGAAAGACCGATTGGAGTTGAGTCCATGGAGGGCACAATGAAGAACCAGCTCTTTATCCGTGGGAACTGTACAAAATGCAAGGAACGTGATTCCAGTCATCACATAGGAAGTTCAGTAAAATATTATACAAAATGTTTGTCTTTTAGTTGTTTGGTGTAGTGTAAAAAGAGTCAAACCGAACCTTCAATCAGAAATGTTCCTGGGAAGCTACTGGGAGTGCATGGTGCCTCTACTCGACTACACCAGGGAGGCTTTATGAATTGTATGTTAATTTGTGGCAGATTAAGGCCTATAAGTATGAAGGGTAATTGAGAAGGGGGATGAGAAAGGGGGTTTGCCATTTCTAACAATCTTCACCACGTTTAAGCTTCTGTCTCGGAGAGCACCTGCTTAGTCCTCTTGGTCTTATCATTGAGGAGCTTTTGGAGAACGGCAAATGGGCAGGCCTTCCAGAAGGTTCTGATAAAGCTTCAGCCTCTGATGGCAACTGGCAGTTGGATTTAAATGAAAATACTCATCTAAAAAATACAAAACATTATATAACCATGTTAAACTGGGACAGGATAAGGTTTCTGTTCCGGGGAGAAAGTAGAGCAGGGTAGAGCTGGGAATGTGGACTGTTCACCAGAGAAAAACTGTGCATCGGATGTGTTTCCTTCAAGGGAAAAACATGTCAACAGAGAGATGCTGCTGCATATTGTCATGTCTTCAAAACAAACCCATCCTCTTCTGACAGAGCGGATTCCGCTTCAGTGGATACATTTGATTCTGACTTCTCTACTCTCCTGTGGTTTACTATCAGCCACTCCACCTCAGGTAATACGAGCTTTGTACTGTAACCCACCTCCTGGTGCAACCTATATTCCAAGTGAGGAAAACCAATGCTGTCTGGTTGACCTGAGCCAGTGGGGAGAGGCATACTGTGATCATCTCTCTGGATGTGGTGGAAGTATCACGCAGTGGCTGTGCCTCTGTGAATCTCAGATTAGGGAACCCCGCTCTGTTTCGGAGTTTGGAGCTTCGGGTCCCTTTAACGCACGCACGCACAAACAAACCCATGTTCTCCACTCCTCCCTTAACACACACACACACACACACACACTCCTCCCTAGTGTTGGTGTGAAACACAGCCTCTGTTTATTTGTTTTCAGAGTCAGGGTGATGGGTGCGTTGGACACAAGGAAGCATTCCACTGAACTCAGTCATGTGGAGGAGACTGCTTCAGAGGGCCAGCGGCCGACTGACAGGCAGGCAGAAGGACAGACAGGCTGCCAGGCAGCAACCACCGCTGTTAAAGCTGTGACAGTAAGCTGACTGGCCACATTGAAGATCTACTCTCCCCAGTGTCTCACCACTCCCAGCTTTCCTCTCAAAAGTTAACTCAAAACGATACTTCATGCCGAGGCTGGACTAGGGCTCAACAGTAACATCCTCAGCTCACACGCTCCTACTTCCTGGTGTCTGGGCCACAGCCTGTAATACTCCTTCTGGGACAGCTGAGGAAACTTTTTAAAATATATATATATTATTTTATTTTTTTTACTTGTAGTGAACTTCTATCCTTCTCATCCACAGTTGTGGAATACGACCCTGCACAGCCATGAATAAACAACAGCCTAAAATCCCCTCGTAGATCAAGAGCGCTATCGCTATGTTAGCAACGCTACGCCGCGCACCTAGTAGAATCCATGATTTATGTAGGCTCGCCCACTAAACGCCTTATCAGGGCTCTGCACCAGGTGATCTCCAGCTGTAGTCTGGGGTGTATTAATCATGGGGATGTCATGAGATCCTACAGGTCCTATGGAAGATGCTAATCGCTGCTACGACGGCAGGTATTTTAATTGGTTTTTGATTGATATTCAAATCCCAACCGCTTTGGTATTGTAGCGAGCTGATAGCTTGGGGCTCGCAAATCCCAAAATGCACTGCTTGACTAGCCTACGATTATTCTGTGAATCGTGTCCAATGTGGTAGATTCGCTGTGTCTTTGCAGGGGATAGCCCCTGTATTGACAGTAGAAGCAACATGCTTGTTATCAGTGAGTAGCCTACGTCCTTGTCGGAGAAGCACTGCCTTGTGTGACACTTGTGCCTTGTGCGAGCTAGGCTCTAATTGGAGTGTAATTGGACTGAAAACATACCATTGTCATGCACCTAAAGCCATACAGTAACACAACATTCCAATCTCATTATCCAGGTCCATGCTTGTGGTGCCTCTGTCACCCTTAACACCCTCTCTCTCTCGCTCTCTCTCTCACACGCACACCCTCTCTACCCCATTAGAGGAGGCTTCGGGTTGAGCAGGCTGTGGCAGGAGCAGCGGAGGTGGACAGGGACATAACTCACAGTGACAGGGGAACGGGAGGAGCCTCCGTCATCATTACAGTACAGCCAGCTGCTGCTCCACACTGCTCTTAATAGGAAGTGATTTCCATCAACACCATGCGTGACTCATCCCGACGTAGCGGAAGGGGGGACCAGGGGCTCTCTGGGGTTAGAGGAGTGTGTGTGTGTGTGTGTTGAGGGGGAGGGGGTTGGGCGGTTGGTAGGATGCTGGTGGTTTGAGAAGTACCTACTCCCAGACCACCCTTCGTCTCCCTACAGTACAATATCCCTCAATGTGCTGGCTGTCAGTCTGTATTACCCGTCTGTCTGTCTGTCTGTCTGTCTGGGTTACGAATGTGCCCGTGTCGCGTCCCGTGTCTTCATGGTTTGGTTTTGTTGGCTGCTCTGTCTGTCTGGCGTGTCAGTGGCTTGGCAGTCAGCTGGTGCACTGCTCCAGGTGTCTCCCACATCTCTCTCTCTCCCTGTCTTCCTCTCTCTCTCTCCCTGTCTTCCTCTCTCTCTCTCCCTGTCTTCCTCTCTCTCTCTCCCTGTCTTCCTCTCTCTCTCCCTGTCTTCCTCTCTCTCTCTCCCTGTCTTCCTCTCTCTCTCTCCCTGTCTTCCTCTCTCTCTCCCTGTCTTCCTCTCTCTCTCCCTGTCTTCCTCTCTCTCTCCCTGTCTTCCTCTCTCTCTCCCTGTCTTCCTCTCTCTCTCCCTGTCTTCCTCTCTCTCTCCCTGTCTTCCTCTCTCTCTCCCTGTCTTCCTCTCTCTCTCCCTGTCTTCCTCTCTCTCTCTCCCTGTCTTCCTCTCTCTCTCCCTGTCTTCTTCTGTCTCCCTCTCTTTCTCTTTCTGTCTCCCTCTCTCTCATTTTCTGTGTGGCATTTAATACACTACAGCCAAGGGTAGTCCATCAGGCTGTCTGTCTGTCTACACCACAGTACCTGCCTTGGTGTGTGTATGGGGACTTAGACACAGTGAGTGACACATGCCATCTACCCACTCCAGGGAAGCTGTGACCTCCACTCACATGTCACATCGTACTCTGGTTTGTCCCTGTCCTGTCCTACGCAATGCTCACGGCTAGCCTGCCTGCTGGAGCCTATAGCCTCTTTCTTAGTATTTCTAGCATATGGAATGGCAAGTGTGCTTTCACTATATCTTTTCCCTTTTTTTGGAGCTTTGAATGTTGCATAAGACCTTGTATTATTTAATGTGTGGTGCTGCAGGCTAGATGCTACCATTGTTGAACTGTATCTACTTGACCTGTTTGTAGAAAGTGGCACAGTACAGTATATTGTGTGTGTGTGTGTGTGGGGGGGGGGGGGGGGGGGGGGGGTGAGGACACGTGTTCGTACCCGTGCCTCAGTGGACTCGTAAGACAACAGCTTCCCTGTCTTATGTCTCCCTCAATATTTGATCTGCTGTTTTGTTGCTGTCCTTTCTATCGATGAAACACTCTCTCTCTCTCTCACTCTCACTCTCTCACTCTCACTCTCTCACTCTTTTCGTCTGTGTCTGTCTCTCTCACTCTCTCTCTTATTCTCTCTTTCTCCCTTTCCCTCTGTCCCTATCTCTTTCTTACACAGACACACACACACCGTATATTGAGTCAGGGAGGTGGTGCCCCTCAATCTTGTGCAGCTCTCTCTTGTGGCCTCCCTCATCCTTCCTTGATAGCAGACACAGGTGATAGGGTCTGTCTGCTGGGGACTGATAAAGAGACACACACTGCTGACACACACACACTCACCGTTGAGACTTGCATACTGCTGACACACACTCCTAACCTACTTCATAGTCACACAACTCTCTTATTCACACACACACACACACACACACACACACACACACACACACACACACACACACACACACACACACACACACACACACACACACACACACACACACACACACACACACACACCACACACCACCTGACAACACTGAATGCACTCTCTGAATGAGATCTGAGCTTAATCTGTCGCCCTGGCAACATTCCAAGTAAGGTTGGGTCTGTGGGTGTGTGGGTGTGTGTGTAGCTCAGGGGGAGTCAGTAAGGAGGTCTTATCAGTTAGAGATGATCAGATAGAGAGATGACCAGGTTAATTATCTCTCCCAGCCATGAGGAGAGAGACTGGCACTTCTTGGATTACAGCAAGAAGACACACACACACACACACAGGTGAGAGGGACAGGATTACAAAGTGTAACGATCAAGCAAGTGAGTCCTCTACTGTCCTTGGAAGTTTGGAAGTGTTTGCTGGATCACCAATGGAGGCATATTTAGAACACATTTTCAAAAGAACAATTCCAATGAGCTCTCTCCAGTCTGTTTGGCAGTCGGCTGCGAGAGGTCAAGCTGCACCCATGGCTCCTGGTGTGGACCTTGGGTGCAGCTACAATCAGATGGTGTTATGGCACATTGTGTCCCAGAGCTATGTGCCTATACAATATGTACTGCATCAGCAGCAGTCTGTCATCACAGCTGCTTCAGAGAACAACTCACAATACAGCTTTACAAATGAAACCAATTGGGCTTTATGAGCTCAGTAGCTCCAGGGCAAAATATATTATATATTTTTTAAGATGTATTACCTTATCTGGCTCAGCTGTCCGATAAAAGCACGTATTGAAGTTTCTAATGTTCTTTTTGTGCAAGCCTTTGAGGATTAAAATGAGTTGTAGGATGACTTGAGAGAAGAGACACACATGTTATCTTTCTCTCCTGTGAAGAAGCATCTGGAAGCTTTAGAGTCCATTTGAGCTGCTCCTACTGTTTCTACTTTAATGTCATATTTCCTTGAGAAATTCATATTGCTTTCAGGTGTTTAGTTGTGTTGCAAATCTCTTTTAGGCCACAGTCTCCAGTATGGACACAGCCTCAAAGCCATTGGCCTAGAATGGGATCATTTTTAACTATACAGAATTACCTGAACTATGCCCTCAAAATGTAATCTTCTGTGGTGTAAATCTCCAAGTGACATCAAATCATGATGATAGAACATGTACCTCATTTTAGGGTTTGATTCACAGGAAGGACAGGTGACTGGTTGATTTGGATTCCATGTTCATCTTCTGTTGAATCATCATAAGCATTCACCCAAACAAACAAAACCAAATGTTCTCCAAATGTACCTAACTAGAGTTCATGTTTAGAAAGATGGCGGATTTACGACAATAGATTACGCACCTGTTGGATTATTGGGTGAAATAGTGTAATTTGGGATTACAAGGGATTACACTGACATCTTTGCGTCACTCCAGAATACGGAGGCTTTATTTGGAAGATTTCACTCCAACACTGTGGACCTCAGTCAGAACAGGAGTGGTTGTGTGTTGCAGTGATGCAGTACAGTACAGTATGAGGGCCTTTCTCCTGGGGCTATCTGGTTGCATCCCCTACAGGGGCTGTACACCCTCCCTGTCCCTGCTCGCTTCACCACTCACAGGAGAGCGCAGGACGGGTTAAGTGTTCCACTTCAGCAAGGCGAGGTGTCTGGCATAGCCAGTGCCGTTACGTGACCATGACGCGACTCTCAGTGTCGCTTCCACTGCATCACGAGGCGTGTGTCGAAGTATCCCTGACCCTGCTCCTCTCCCTCGCATGGTGCGTTGCAGCTGGGCGAGGACACGTTTAACCGAGCCAAGCTGCTGAACGTGGGCTACACTGAGGCCCTGAGGGATGGCGAGTACGACTGCTTCATCTTCAGCGACGTGGACCTCGTCCCCATGGACGACCGCAACCTTTACCACTGCTACGACCAGCCACGGCACTTCGCCATCGCCATGGACAAGTTTGGCTTCAGGTAGGACCAGCAGAGGGACACACACATGCACACACGCGTACAGGGACACACACACACCCCTACAGACACACATATTGCAGATTGTCTGTCCCCCGTAATGTTTATGTGCAGACTTCTGTTGTGGCAGATGGTCTCATTAGTGATTGTCTGCCCCCCTCTAACTTTGTGAAGTCAGTCTTTGACGTCACATACGCACGCACACACACACACACACACACACATGGACTGGCCTCGGGCACTTGTCATAATACTCTATCTTATACCACTTTTTAGCTGTTCCCACTCTCTGTCTCTCTCTCTCTCTCTCTCTCTGTTTCTCTCTCTCTCTCTCTCTCTCTCTCTCTGTTTCTCTCTCTCTCTGTTCATCTCTCTCTCTCTGTTTCTCTCTCTCAATCTCTCTCTCTCTCTCTCTCTCTGACGGTGGCTTCCCCTGGGTGGGCTCCCTCTGCCTCTCTGTATATCGACACTCTTGTCTGTAGCAGAGGGCATAGTCTACAGCAGGTGAGAGTTGCCAGCCTGACAAGGTGTTGGGTGTGAGATGATGCCGGGAAGCAGTGTGTGTGACCGAGACCCTGTCTTCTCTCTCTCTCTCTCTCTCTCTCTCTCTCTCTCTCTCTCTCTCTCTCTCTCTCTCTCTCTCTCTCTCTCTCATGCTTTCCATCACTTTCTCTCGTTCTCACTTTCTTTGTCTCATTCCCTTTCTCTCTCTCCCCCCTCTCTCCCGTGGTGCAGTGTGTGCGAGTGACATCTGTCTCTCTCCTGCAGGCTTCCCTACGCAGGCTATTTTGGAGGGGTGTCGGGGCTGAGCAGAAAACAGTTCCTGAAGATCAACGGTTTCCCCAACGAGTACTGGGGCTGGGGAGGAGAGGACGACGACATATACAACAGGTACACACCTTGGGCTCGATACCACAGGAACTACAGTACCCAGCAGCCACAAGAAACTACACTCACAATCACCAGGAACTACACTAGAATCGCTTGAAACTACACTCGCAATCACCAGGAACTACACTAGAATCGCTTGAAACTACACTCGCAATCACCAGGAACTACACTAGAATCGCTTGAAACTACACTCACAATCACAAGATGTAGAGCCCCACACCAGCAAACTGACAATTATCACAAAGGCAGAAGGCATACCAGCATATACACCAGAATTAAACCCTCCAAAGTCTGTGACCTTGCATCTGTCTACAACGTCAGACAGACCAGAAAAGGTATTTGTCGCTCTGCTTGCCTTTCCTTTGTGCCCCCCTCAGACATTCCTGATTCCGAACGCATGTCTGTGTCAAGCAGAGGACAAAAGAGCACCACTTTCTCATTTCTTCAGACGCTCCGTTTTTCTCTTCAGGATGATAAATAGGTCTGGAACACGGCCTATCATCTCCATCTTGGTTGAGGTGATCTGTGACTTCAAGCGCTCTATCTGCCCGGACCCTCTCTCCATCTCAAAGTGATAGCGCCGTAAAGCAATAGAAAAATATCATTTTTGGAATTGCCCCCGCTGCCGGGATAGTGTTTCGCTGTTTATAGAACCATGTCACAGATAGAGGCTGTCAGGGTGCGCGTGTGTGTGTTTGTGTGTGTGTGTGTTTGTGCCTGCACACGCGTGTGTATGTGCCTGCTGGCACGGTGTGCGACTGTGCACCTGCGTTGTACATCAGAAAAACATGAGAAGAGAAATCACAATGAGACACAACACTTCCTTTTATAGCTTCAGTACAAGAGCAGCAATACGATGGGCCCATTAAAGCGAGCCAGTTCCTGTGCTCCTGCTCCTAACAAAGCTAGTTTAGCTTTACTGGCTGTACAGGTAAGGCTGGCCAGCCAGACTGTTATTATAGCGGGTTCACACCAGCCGTCATGTTGCATTCTGTTGTGGGTGAGCGTGACAGACTCAAGCAAGTGCTGTAGCGGGTTAGCAGAATGCCTGGTAAATACGCACTGGTATAAAAAAAAAAACACAAAAAAAGAACATGAAGGTTGTGTTTCATAGCGTTCCAGGACCCCTTTCAAGCCTGGCTTGTTTTTAGAGCCTGTTACAAAGCAATTTGAAATGTCCTTGAAATGCACAGTGGGTGTTGTGGCAAGGCTAGGCCGGCAGCGCTGCAGCTAGCACGCTAGGCTGTGCAGAGGGGTGGGGGTGGGGGGTGGTTGCAGCAGGGTGTAGAGAGCTAGCCTGGCCCCCCACCCCTTCCATCAGAGTCCTGTCAACTGTAGTGGGAGAAAGATGGAGAAAGTGATAGAGTGATAAAGGGCCGTAAGCCTGCTACCCCCTCCACCCCCCCTCTCTTTCTCACACACTCTCTCTCACACACACACACACACACACACACACGCACACACACAATCTGTCCCTAAGTCCCTTTCATCTCTCTGCCCTTCCATCTCTGTCCCTCGCTCTCTCTCCTTTCGCTCACTGCTCCCTCACTGTTCCCTCTGGGGGCGGGATCTTCCCCCGGGTGTACTGCTACCCTATATAGCATCCAGCGTGTCAGATGGGATAGTGGAACCACAACCCCCACCCTCCAGGAGGACATGTCCCAGCTCAGTGCAGAAGCCAGCCATGCCCCCAAGGACACCCAGGACACTCAGCCAGCCTGGGAGAGCCTCCACCATGACACATCACTAACAGGCAACACTGTGTGTACGTGTGTGTGTGTGTGTGTGTGTGTGTGTGTGTGTGTCAGAAAGACAGACAGCGAGAGAGTGAGAGATACACACTCACAGAGACAGGGAAAGCATGAGAATGTGACAAGAAGGCAGAGGAAGAGGTCTGGGGACTGAGATGAGATGGTCCGAGAAGAAGCTGGAGGGGGCAGAGAGACAGAGCGGCCGAGCCAAAGAGAGTGGCTGGCCAGAGAGAGTGGCTGGCCAGAGAGAGTGTCTGGCCCATGGCTCATGAGGTCTGCAGTATCCCCCCTGCCCCGACATTGGAACATCTCCGAGGAACTAGCTTGGATTTGTGTGGCTAGGGATTTGTGAGTGTGATGTGTGTACAGGATGTGGGTGTGCGTGTGTGTACTTTCCAGTTCACCCTAGGTCAGCGTTCACAGACCCCTCCCCCCTCCCACCCAGAGTCTACCACTCTAAGACGTGCTAGGTACATTAAACTTCATATATTCCATCCAGGAGTTGGAAATTTGCTAGAATCCATTCAGTGAAACATTCTGTTGAGTACATTCATGTATTAAGGTTGTGTTGGACTCCTGGAATTCTGCCCTAACCTTCTGAGGGAATCATCTCAGTCTGGAGGGGAGGACTCACTGTGGTAGTTCACTTTCACAACATTGACCAGCCCTGGTATACAAGCATCCATCCTCAGAAACAGACCCATCTGTGAGTGCAGGATCAGCCATGCAAGGAACGATCATTTATAGACAGAAAGAACCTGAGGTGATTCTGAGCTCTGCAACTTGTTAGGTGTAACAGGTTGGGTTGGAAGCGACTGTATGCTGGGATGAATGCATTAGCCCTCTGAGCTAAAGCTTATCCACTTAGCTGGAGCTGGATTTTTTGTTGAAGTCTGCCTGGAGTGTCAACAGTGCTTACGACCAGCACATCAATTCCACTGTGCCAGGCAGATCATTGGGACACAGATAAGAAGGTATCTGAACTGAACTATCATTTTGGCTGTGTGTTTCTATACCAACCCTCTCCTCCCCAGGCCCAGTCTGTCTAGACACTGACTCTGCATTTAAATACAAACTCCCTCTGCTGGGTTTAATAAAGACATGAGGAACAAAGAGAGTGTGTGTGCTTGTGTGCGCGTGTTTATGGGTGTGTGGATATTTGTGCGGGTGGATGTGTGGGTGTGTGTGTGTGTGAATGGATGTGTGTGGGTGTGCGTGTGTGTGGATGGGTGTGTGCGTGGATGTATGTGTGTGTATGGATGTGTGGGGGTGTGTGTGTGTGTGGATGGGTGTGTGCGTGGATGTATGTGTGTGTATGGATGTGTGTGGGTGTGCGTGTGTGTGGATGGGTGTGTGCGTGGATGTATGTGTGTGTATGGATGTGTGGGGGTGGGTGTGCGTATGTATGGATGTGTGTGTGTGTGTGGATGTGCGTGTGGGTGTCAGGAGCAGTGTTGGGTCAGTCTCGATCGGCTGTAAGTCATTACAGGAAGGCAGGAGAGAGAAAAGAAGAGGTGGGGGAGGGGGAGTGTGCAGTGAGATGCACACCGTCAGCACCACCAGCGCAGACATGCAGCTCAATCCAGCAGGATGCCAGCAAAGCACTGCTTTCTCTATCTCTCACTTTCTTTCTTTCTCCCAAAATTTCTCGCTCTCTTTCCCTCTCGCTCTCTTTCACCTCTCCTTCCCTTTTTCTCTCGCTCGCCTTCCCTCTCGCTCTCGGTTTCTCTCTCTCTCCCTCCCTCTTTCTCTTCGCTTCCTTTCTCTCCCCTCATTCCCGTGCTGGCAGAGGGAAATGAGGCGGCTTCACAGATCCTTGTTCCCCTCGACTCCCACAGACTAATGCATGAGAGAGAGAGAGAGAGAGAGAAACGATATTGAGAAACTCCTGATTAATCCAATCAGGAGCCCTGGAGATTCAGCAGCCGCCCAGCCAGTAGGCAGATAGATGAGGGGAGGTGCCCTACATGGAGAGAAAGACGCTGGGTTGGACAGTATGCTGCTTCCACGTTCCTCACTCCTACCCTCCCGCTGGTTTAGACTCACTTGAAAAGATTTGTTTCAGTGCTCTTGCTCCTCCATTGTATACGTCAGGGAGGGAGGTGGCTGAGCGGTGAGGGAGTCGGGCTAGTAATCCGAAGGTTGCCAGTTCGATTCCCGGTCAAGCCAACTGACGTTGTGTCCTTGGGCAAGGCACTTCACCCTACTTGCCTCGGGGGAATGTCCCTGTACTTACTGTAAGTCGCTCTGGATAAGAGTGTCTGCTAAATGACTAAATGTAAATACGTGATGAATTTGTATTAGAATATAGATTTGTCCAAAATAGATATTGGCGTAAAATATAAAGACAGGGTCAGTACTGAAAGATCGGTTTATTAAATGTTAGAGTTGTTGTTTTTATTTGTCCTTCTAGCGGTACAGCAGTGAAAGTAGTTGTCTCACAATAGCCCAACGAACACAAAACAAAATAGGTTTTTGTTGTCTTTCTTTCTCAGAACCTGAATGGATAGTATTTTTCACTTCCAAGGACGATGTAAATCTAGGACGGCACATTCCTTTCTTGGATTCTGTATAAAGAAGGAGCCTTATCTGCTGGAGCTGAATCGATGGATAAAAACTAAATGTCTCTGTGGTTTTGTTTTGTTCTGCCAAGGTCACCTTTTCTATTCTAGTTTTTTACATTTATCACAGCTGTCTTTCAGATATGTAGTTTGATAGTTCTTGTCTTCCGTCATGGCTTCCTGAGATGTTAACATTCTGTAGTACTGCTAGCTGTCTCTTCAGAGGGCATCTGGGTCAAGGGAACGCACAGAGCTGTGGATTTACAAGTCTGTCCTGTAATAAACTGTACTTTTTTTTTTGTCTTTTTTTTTTTTTTGACTACATGAAAAGCTTCTTTTCTGTGGGGTTATAAGAGGTGAGAAACACACAGTAAACTGTGTCTAAGCCCACATGCATTTGCATTAAACACACACAGACACAGTTTATCTCTCATAAACACTAATTCACACAAACACACATAATTACGTCCATCCCTAGTAAGCCTGCTACTCACTGAGAAAGTATGCGGTCTTGGACGACAGCTGCAGCGCCAATGGCGAAGGCAGCGTCGTGACACTCCCACGACCAATCACAGGGGTTCCCGCCCGCGCCCAGGGGATCAGGGAACAGAAGGGGCTGATTAGAACAGGCCTTATAGTTCCAGTTATCAAACAGCTGCAAGCGGGCATCACACACACCCAGCATGGCTCTCCCAGACAGGCGCAGCTCTCAGGATATCTCAAAGCACCTTCGGAGACGGTGACATTGCCATTCTGTCAAGTGCGGCTTCCCTTCCACGTTTGTGTTTGTGTTGTTTTCCCGTGTGCGCCGTTCGTTCCCCTGGGGGCCTGTTTGCGGGCGTTGTGTTCTGAAGGCAGGAGTGTGTGTTGAGCCCAGCCCAGTCTTGAGTAGACACTAATGTCAAGCTTGGCTGCTCCGATAAGAGAAGAATCAGAGAGAATCCACCAGACCTGCTCATCCCATCTCAGGAGCTGAGACAGGTTCAATGGACACACTCTGAAAGCTCACAATGCAACCTCCACACACACACACACGCGCGCGAGCGCACGCATTTGTGAAAAAGGTACACACACACACACTACCCAAGTGACTGGGGAAATGAACATCTTTGATGTTTCATCACCTCTGCAGACAGAGGGCTTAGCGTGTGCCCACACGCTGAGTGGGAGCTTACTGCAGATGTTTCCGGACTCATTTTCAGGTGTCTGCTATAGCGTCGTGTCCCACAGACCTATTTTATCCAGCTGGTGGTTGGATTGATGCCGATCCTTTCCTAGGCTGTTGTTAAAGAGGCTAGTGGATTCTCTTAATTGGATTGGTACTAATGCAAATGGATTGCAGCAATGTTTACATGCCCTATAAAACACTGTTCTAGGTTTGCTTATCTGGTTGTATATTCACCATCGGTGGTATAGGTTCAAGGTGCAAGGATACCCCGTTCCTCAGTGTTCTAAGGCGCTCGTTCTGTTTTACAGGATCACCCTGAATGGGATGAAGGTGGCCAGGCCAGACGTTCGAATCGGACGCTACCGGATGATCAAGCACGAGAGAGACAAGCACAACGAACCCAACCCACAGAGGTACGATACCTTCTCACTGGTTACCGATAGCATGGCTGAACCAATCGCGGGTCATTAACAGGGAGGGTTTTAGCCTGTCAGCTCAGGCACTGGAGTCTGTGATGTCTCCAGTGTGTGATGGTATAGTGATCTAGCCAGATCACTGTGTTTGTCTAGCTGGCCTGACTTCAGCTGCACCGGCTGCAGTCTCTCAGCCTCACGAGGCGCACTCCTTATGATAAGCTGTTTGTTATGGATTTCCATGGTTCATTCGAAGCAAAGAGTAATCTTTAACACACGGGTAGTCCACCAATCACGCTCTGTGAAAGAGGGCCAATCGATAGCTCGCATGGAGCTCCAACTACTGTACACACACAGACAGAGCGACTCACAAAGGGTGTGAGGGTGTTTGCGAGTGCGGGATTCTGAGTGTGTGCTTGTCTGCGTTTGTGTGGCCGTAGAATGTGATGGTAACCAAGGACACAGAGAAGCTGGGGACACGTTCTGTAATCAGCCAGATCGGCTGAAGGACTGTTCTGCGAGAGAGATGCTTATTGATCACAGCCCAGTTTGGGGCTCTCATTAACAAGATGGCGGTGGAGAGCGAGGTACTGTAGCGGGAGAGAGCGGGAGAGCGAGGTACTGTAGCGGGAGAGAGCGGGAGAGCGAGGTACTGTAGCGGGAGAGAGCGGGAGAGCGAGGTACTGTAGCGGGAGAGAGCGGTAGAGCGAGGTACTGTAGCGGGAGAGAGCCTAGGGCGCCTACGGCTCCCTCCACAAATCCGATACGCCGTACAGGACGTGCGCTACGGGGACTTCTGGAGTGCACAGCACTCAGAAGTACACTCAGGGACTTTACGAGTATCCCTGGAAAAGAGCACACTTTGCAGGGCCGCAGGGAGTACTCAGCCCGCGTTCTCAAATCCATACTCGGAGGTGCCGTGGTTGCTGAGGAAAACTCACGAGTGCAATCACAGTACGCTTAGTGTGCTAAGTGCTGGAGACAATCCCAAGGCTGCGTGTGGCTGGTTCGCTTGGTTAGGCTCAGCGTAAACTCATTTGGCGTCAGCAGCAAAGGAACATCAGGGATCGTCCAGGTGAGGGTGTGTCAGAAGAGCCATGTGTTTGACTCGACCAGTACATTTACATTTAGTCATTTAGCAGACACTCTTATCCAGAGCGACTTACAGTAAGTACAGGGACATTCTCCCCGAGGCAAGTAGGGTGAAGTGCCTTGCCCAAGGACACAACGTCATTTTGCACGGCCGGGAATCGAACTGGCAACCTTCTGATTACTAGCCCGCTTCCCTAACCGCTCAGCCACCTGACTCCCTATAAAAAACTGATACAGATGCTAATCCACTTAGCATGCAAACATCCCCAACAGCATCTTCCATCAGCAATATCATTAGAGATCCCGCAGGAACAAGACATGTCTGTTAGTTAGTCGAATACTTGATATCCACATGTGCAGTTGTACATATGTTTGCAGGTGAGTGGTGAACGATACAAATGGACATATTTAGCGTGCTTCCCCCGTCTGCTCGGTTATGACGTAGGCTGTTGATGATTCATTATTTAGCCGTGTGGCAGCATGAGGGTAGGGAAAGGTTATAGATCACTATGCAAAGGGACCTTGTTAAACATCTCCTGTGGGACACTGTAATCATGGTCAAAATGTGCAACACAAATCATTGGTACATGTCGTAGATAAGCAAATTGTTTTTTTTGTTGCTAGCAAATCAACACATGTCCAGCTTGTTTTCAGTTATGTGCAAGGCAAGCCCAATAGTATTAGATTCAGCCTGTAATAAGAACAATTATAGGAACACGTTATTTCAGTAAAAATATCAAATAACATTTTTTTCCACTATAAACGTGTTGATGGGTCTTCCTCCTCCATGTGGGACGAGAAAGCCCTGTCTATCAAACTCCAGCTGGAGCAAACCAAACACGACTGTATTACGTTGACTGACGACACTTTAGAATATTACAGTGTTCAAGTATAACAGCATTTCTGGGAAGTGGCTGAGAGACAGCATAAAAAATAATGACTGTGTTTAATTGTGGAGGGAAGTGGGATTGTTCTCATAATGTCATGAACAGATTTTAATTAATGCTTCTATATAATATTTTTCTGGTGCTTCTATGATCCTCATTTCTCCCATCCTGATGTAACACAGTCACATAAACACACAACGTGAATATGGGAATGAGGCTCGACGTACGATAACATTATGTTCGCAGTATAGATCAGGCAAACATCTAAGACAGTAGCATTCAGTATTTGTATTTATTTTTTATATTATTGTCTACGTCACATAACATATCATGTTATTTAAGTTTATGTTTATAAGTAAAATATATATTAAGTCATACAGAATCAATTATTATTATTATACAATTATATAATAAACAATGAAACAATCATACATAGCCTGTATTTTATGTTTACATTTATATACATTTTCATTATAAATCAAATATCTTATGTACAATTATACTTTAAATAATGAATACAAATACATACATTTCCTATGTTTATATAAGTTGGATTATTAAGTGAGATCTAGAGTCCAGGATCTCTAGTCTTCCCAAAACAAAAGTGTGTCTTTAAGTGTCCTGACTGACTGAAGCTCTTCCCACACTGGTCACAGTGGTACGGCTTCTCTCCTGAGTGAACACGCTGGTGTGTCTCTAAGCTTCCTGACTGACTGAAGCTCTTCCCACACTGGTCACAGTGGTACGGCTTCTCTCCTGAGTGAACACGCTGGTGTCTCTTTAAGCTTCCTGACCGACTGAAGCTCTTCCCACACTGGTCACAGTGGTACGGCTTCTCTCCTGAGTGAACACGCTGGTGTCTCTCTAAGCTTCCTGAATGACTGAAGCTCTTCCCACACTGGTCACAGTGGTACGGCTTCTCTCCTGAGTGAACACGCTGGTGTGTCTCTAAGCTTCCTGACCGACTGAAGCTCTTCCCACACTGGTCACAGTGGTACGGCTTCTCTCCTGAGTGAACACGCTGGTGTCTCTCTAAGTTTCCTGAATGACTGAAGCTCTTCCCACACTGGTCACAGTGGTACGGCTTCTCTCCTGAGTGAACACGCTGGTGTCTCTCTAAGTTTCCTGAATGACTGAAGCTCTTCCCACACTGGTCACAGTGGTACAGCTTCTCTCCTGAGTGAACACGCTGGTGTGTCTCTAAGCTTGCTGACTGACTGAAGCTCTTCCCACACTGGTCACAGTGGTACGGCTTCTCACCTGAGTGAACACGCTGGTGTGTCTCTAAGCTTGCTGAATGACTGAAGCTCTTCCCACACTGGTCACAGTGGTACGGCTTCTCTCCTGAGTGAACACGCTGGTGTCTCTTTAAGTCTCCTGAACGACTGAAGCTCTTCCCACACTGGTCACAGTGGAACGGCTTCTCACCTGAGTGAACACGCTGGTGTGTCTCTAAGCTTGCTGACTGACTGAAGCTCTTCCCACACTGGTCACAGTGGTACGGCTTCTCTCCTGAGTGAACACGCTGGTTTATCTCTAAATGTCCTGACAGACTGAAGCTCTTCCCACACTGGTCACAGTGGTACGGCCTCTCTCCTGAGTGAACACGCTGGTGTCTCTTTAAGTTTCCTGACAGACTGAAGCTCTTCCCACACTGGTCACAGTGGTGATGTCTGGCCTTTTCCGTGTCCATGCTTCCCTGGGTGGGGACCGGGGGGAGGGAGGAAGTGGTGTTGGGGCATGGTCGAGAGGAGGACAGAGTCTCTGGTCTTGATCTCTCCACTCCTCAGCAGAGAGACGTACAGGTCATGGTGGCACCTCTTGATGTGCTTGTGGAGGTAGATCTGGGCGGTGAAGGAGAGAGGACACTGGGAGCAGGAGAACACCTGAGTCTGGGACGACTATCCTTGGTCCTGGAAGAGAGAGAGCAAATTAATAAATGTAATACAATTAAATACAAACAGCAGAGTTTTAAAATGACAAGCTTTGGTAAGGGATTAACAGGTTGCAATCCTGGTCTGTGGGTTTAATGGTTGTTAGATGTAGTAATGAAAGAGAGACGAATGTACTATTGACATTAAATTAACTTCACTCAAAATCAATGGTCTTGTATATCAGTGCTCTACTATACGAATACAGTTAAGGTCAATAATATTGTAGGTTAAGAACATCTCCAGTCAGTGATTTGAGTGGCTCAATGTTACAAGTCCCTCCAATCTATCTATAGAGAGGGAAATGGAGAAGAGAAGGGAGGTGAGAAATTAGGGAGGAGAGGGAAGTGGAGGGGGGAAGAGGAGAGAGGAGGAGACATAAGAGGAAAAAAGACATAGGAGACATAAGAAGAGAGGAGATATGTCAGGAGAGGAGAGAGGAGAAAAGGAGAGGAGGACACTAAGAGGAGGTACCTCTGGTGGAGCTCTTGTTGTCCCAGAGGTAGTCAAAGGAGATGCCCAGGTCTCTGGCGTACTCGTCTTTGTACCAGTCCAGCAGCTCCTCCCCCGGGGCCAGCGGCCGGCAGCAGCGGTACAGGTTGGCTCCTCTGTGATTTCATTGGAACCCCTCTAATTCGTACATTGAACCCTAGCATGTGTGGGTAACTTCTGTCATCTCTCTAAACAGTGTATGTCAGTTTGCCCTCGGTCCCAGAAGGCCCTCCCTATTTGTCCTAGCCGTTCAAAGTCTGGTCATCGTTAGCTATATCTCACTATCTTATGTTAGCGCATGTCCTAAATGTCAGCATGACTCATTCTGGGTCAGTCACTGGAAGAGCTATCTTCTTAGTCTAATTGTTTCTTACTCAAATATGTAATGTTCTTATTGTGACCTCTGATTGACGCTATATGTAAGGGATAATGCCCGACGAGGTGTACGATATCACCTGGATGCTGGACGATGCGGAGGTGTGGATGCATCCCTAACCCTAACCCATTTTCTTTTTCTATGGCTCTGAAGTAAACTACCCCTGGAGCATGAGACCACCTTCACTGGCGCGAAACTCCAACGGCGGGAAGTCTCAGCGCATGCGTGAGACTTGAGAGCCCTGGATACACTGCACACGAACATGCTCAACACAGACATGTAGAAGCGTGTGTGTGTGTGTGTGTGTGTGTGTGTGTGTGTGTGTGTGTGTGTGTGTGTGTGTGTGTGTGTGTGTGTGTGTGTGTGTGTGTGTGTGTGTGTGTGTGTGTGTGTGTGTGTGTGTGTGTGTGCGTGTGTGTGTGTGATGTCAGCAGCTCTCGAGGTGAAGGGGGTGACACCTATTCAGATCCATAGACACAGAGAGGCTGGGGCCGACTGAACAACATAGCCTCATTATAGCCTTATGAAAAGGTATCATCACTGTAGTGTCTGACCAGGCTGGAAGACCTGTCTGCATCTGGGAGAGATAGGAGATTCAGACACACAGGCCCTGTGTGAACACTGTGAAGATCCATTCTTCCTCCCAGACATCCTTGGGAAATGACTGATCTGGTGTGACTGAATTGGCAACAGCCGGGTAGAGAAACACATGCATTCAACAATCCAGTCATGATACTGTATGAACTGTAATGGAGGAGATAAACTCATGAAATGGATGAAGCTAAAACCAAGCTACCCCTGCCTTTCTCTTTTCATCTCTCTTTCTCTCTCTCCCGCTCTCTCTCTCTCCCTCTCTCTCCTGCTCTCTCTCCCTCTCTCTCTGTGCTCCTGCTAAGTTGACAGACAGGTACAGTGTTTATTTAGGGAGCATTGCATTATTCATAAATGTCCTGAGAAGGAAGCAGAATGGGAGACCCCGTCAGCCAGGCAGAGTGCCCTTCTTCTGTGTGGAGGATTGAGGTTCCTCTCATTAGAATTCTCTGAGGATGTCTTCCTGGAGTGATTCACGCAGTGAACACCCAAAGTACCTTCAGAGATAGAAAATTGAGAAAGTTGCGTAAACTCCTGACCTCCTGAAGGCTTAGTGGATGCTCTTTCTATGCATACTTCACTATGCAGCCAGTGTACATCTCAGGGTGAGCTTGTGTTGATGATGTTTGTCACTAGGAGTTATGAGTTCCACAGCCGACTTTTATAGATGTGACTGTCTCCAACTCTGAAGCTGTAGCGATGAACATACAGATGATCTTACTTTCATCGCACTTTGATTCGCTTTCATAAAGTGTTGATGCACTGTAGGCCACTGTTGCTGATGTGTACTGAAACAGACTCTAAATAACATATTCTGTGATCTTTTCATCCACAACACACGCATAAAAACAAGTACACAAGATTTTATCAAGAAGATTAACAAATGGGAATGGCTAAAATTCTGTCTCGTTATGATAGTTTTTATTATTATATTACACTTTAAACAGAGTCCAGTCATTTCAAAGTGATTTCATTTCATGATTTAATATCAACAACTGTCCTTGTTAGCCAACTCAGAGAGTCCATTTTCCCAGGGCTTTAGCCTTGAGGTCAAAGCTCTCGTTCAGTGATTTCATATCTTTATATACATTTAAAAAGTTGTTCATAACTGATGTATAGTAAAACTTTAACACAGCCAGATGAGCAATGTATCGTATCTGGTTGCCTTTATACTCAGGCTTTGATTCACACCGTCTAAAAGCCTCTCTAGTTTCTTCAGATTTTTCCATCTCTTCTAGAAATACTTTTTCTGCAACTTTGGGATCACAATTGAAAGAGAACAGCAAATTCTTCTCTTCTATTCTCTCAGGAAATTTGGGGTATTCTTCATCAGAATTTGTATCAATAAATCTGTTAATGTCACCTTGTGTAGTATTACTGATTAGGTTGAGATAGGCTAATAAATATTGTTCAAACAAAAATGATAGAACAAAGTTGGCAGCCCTGACATCTCGTGTCACACCCTGCGTCCTCTGTTTATCATTCTCTCTCTGTAAGATGAACAGCTTCTTAAAAGCACTCTCTGTCTCCTCCTTCATCCTGGCTGGGTTGTTGGCGATGTGAGGGACCAGCCTCAGGTAGTCACTGATCAGCGACACCTGTGGAGGTTAGCTGCCCCCTTCCTCCTTGACGAACCAGCCCTGGAGGGGGCCCGTCACTGGCTCAAACTGGCCCCTCACCCGCCTGGCCAGGCTGCTGAAGAGCACAGCCAGGGAGAGAGCCACCACCCCCGTCCCTCCCATGTTGACGATCCCCTGGGGGCCCACGGTGGTGCGCAGGGCCTGGGTGAAGGAGTCCAACTGCGGGGGGGTCAGGGAGCCCTGGACGACAGCGTAGTGGTCACTCAGGTGCTGGGAGGAGTTGATGCTCAGACTGTTGAGGAACATTGGGTTGGGGTTGTAGTCTGGGAAGGGACAGACGTCCCTAGCAAGGGAGATCAGGTGCTGGGATGCATCATCTGCACAGGGCCAATTCGCAACGCCTTTCTTGAAATGCCATGAAGGTGTTTCCCATGGTGAGGTCTCAGATGAAGAAAAGATCCCTGGAGGCAGAGAAGAAGAAGAGCGACAGTTTATCCGTTTGTTTCTGAGAAACAGCTGCTCTTTCTGTCAGTGAGAGGATTTGGGTTTGAAGATAACCAACCAGTCAATGTAAATAACCACACAATGCAAACATGCTGTCGTTAATGAGTGGCCAGTAGTTCCTGGAATCAAATGGATGGTAGTCTGGTCAACAAGGTCAATAACTGGTCTTCTTTGACCAGATTTCTGAGGTGAATAGTCTGGCAAGTGCTGTTGTGCAACTCTGCTGTTGTACACAGTAGAGTAGCACAACATGTATATTCGTAAAATATTATTGGTCACTTAATTGGACTTCAGGGAATTCATTTGTGACTACATTTATTCCTTCCGTGTTTGCATACAGTTGAACTGAGAGGAACTAACCGTGATCACAAAAACTGTTTAAGCGGACAGTTAGCTTCTTCTGGGAAATACAAACATAAAACATTGGTTGGCTTGCACTTGCGACAGTGGATAATCTCGTCATTGATAGGTGAAAGTGGAAGAGGATTATCGCAACAAATACGTTACACTTAGCCTAGTAACTGTGGCGATTGAAGTTTTAATGTTCGGATTTTCAGAAGTCATTTCCTGAACAATCCCTAGAAACGGCTGTGGGTTTGGTTTGTTTTCTGTTTGTCTGCATTGCTAGCATTTCCTCACTAATGTAACAATAAGTGTCACGTTTGGGGTGTTTTGCATTTGGCCTCATGTGTTCTCATAACTTCAAACACTAGATCGGCAAGACAACATGCTATCTAGCTGCCTGCCTGCCTTTCTATCCTTCAGTTTCTCTGCCTGTCTGTCTGAAAGAGGGAGGAAGAGAGAGAACAGCATAAATGATAAATAACCCTGGATAAGAGTGTTTGTCCTCTAGTTGTGCACGAATGCTGACCTCATCTCTGGGACTGTGTCTGTCCCCCCAGTTGTGTTTGGCTAACCTGAGGTATGAGCCAGGTTCCCCCTCTGGAAACCCTCTCTTATCTGTGCATGAATCCACACGCTCTTCACCTCTCCCCCACTAGCAACCTTATTTCGGCATTTGTAAATCATCTCCTCACTGCTGGATTGCCTAAGGGAGTCAATAACGCAAACAGATGATCAGAGTTTGAAGTCCATGTTATGCTGGAAAGTAGACGTTTTACTGTATCTGCAGTTCATCCATGCCCATGTATAACTAGGTCTGGGACTGGGACTAGATTCAATTGGTTTAGGGAAGAAGACAAGGTAGCACAATAAAAACAGAGTATTTTCCAGATTTCCAAGATGATAAATATGATTTCCTATATGAATCTCCCTGGGTGGAGAATGTAGGCTGGTGTCCCAGGTCATATGTATCCTGAGTTCCCTCTCTGGGTCACAGTGATTAAGTATACAGTACTGCAGCACATTCTGACCACAGAGGCACTAATCCTCTCCTCCTGGTAGATTTATAGATAAATCTCTTTAACCCTCCCTTCTCTCTCTCCATCTCTCTCTCTCTTCTTATCTCTATCTCTACCCCCTCTCTATCCGTGTAACTTCCTCCCTCTATTCCCCCTCTCTTTCCCTCTCTGTCCGTCTCATTCTCTGTGAGTTCCGTCTCTCTGCCTTGGAACTGTTCTTTTGACCTAGCTCTAAACACCTCTCTTATTCATATGTATTAAATGCTTCATTGCTCTTTTTCGCTGTCTGTCTCTCTCTGTCACACAAGATGACTTGGCTAGCCTTACATGGGAGAGTGCTGTTAAGGTTTGGGCCAGGCTCACAGAGACTCCTCCACCCCTCAGCTGCCCTCAGGAGATTGGATGTGCATCACAGACCTCCTTCTCATCTCTGTGTGCTGTCTGGTTTCCTGCTTCAGAGCTAAGAACCGGTCATATTTGAATGTAAAAGGCGGAGGCAGCATAGTGCCGCCGTGAGACAATGGGAGAGTCCTTGGAAGATGGTGTTTGTTGCTCCGCTGCGACTTTCAGCGTGCTCAGATCGCCACCTGCAGGGCGACACGGAGATAGCAAGTGCTAACGGTGATTTAGATATGTAACATGCAATCTCTCTCTCTACCTCCCTCCCTCGCTTTCTCTCTCTCCCTCTCTCCCCTCTCTCTCTCTCTCTCTCTCTCCCAGGTTCAACAAGATCCAGAACACCAAAAACACGATGAGGCGAGATGGCATCAGTTCGCTGTCGTACCACCTGGTCCAGGTGAAGAAGTACCCCCTGTACACCAACATCTCAGTGGAGATAGGGAAGCCCCCACCCCGACCCTTCAGGGGATAGGAGCGGAGGAGAGGACGGACGGAGGGAGGAGGGAGAGAGGCGCGAGTGGACACGGACGACGTGATGACAATGTGCACATAGAGCCCCCCACCCCTCTCTATTTCACTCACTTTCACTCTCTTTCTTTATGTCTCTCGCTCTGTCTCTCTCTCTATGGATCCGAAAGAGAGAGGGCGATCTGTGGAACACCCAGGCCTACACTTGTCGTCCTTCCCCCAAGCCCAGGTTTGGTAACTCAGCGCCCTGCAGTAGAGGGAAACACCTCCTTCTATGGTGCACTGGCCACAAAACGTCCAAGCTGTAAATGCTAGCCTCGATCGTGCGACCTCAACCAATGGCAGGCCTTAAAACTGTGACCAGAAACAGGCCTTGAGACTGGGATTCTAAGCAATGGCAGGCCTAGATCTGGGGAACCCGGTTCCTGGGAGGAGGGTGGAGAAGGGGGTTAGCTCAGGAATAGGTAAGAAAGATATATCAAAGCAGATTCACTCAGACTCGACTGTGGAAATGCACACGGGTGCATACACACACAGCTACACACAGCAGTGAAGAGGAACAGGTGTAGTATGCTGGGAACTGGTCCTACTGTACACACACAAACGCAGTGTGTATTCAGGAGTTATATCAGATTACTTACATGTTGGTGATTCATAAACAAGGATGGTGTGACTTTGGATCCTATGAAACTGGGTGATTTTCAAGACTTCTATGTGAATCTCTTTGTCAATCGAATCAAATATCTTGAATTGAATGTTTTTCTCTACTATCCCTGATCTCCTTGGTGACTAACACTCCTAGAATGAAGAGAGACAATGTGTACCGGTATCTCTAGTGGTCTTTTTTGGTGTCTTTTTTTGTGTAGCAAAGGATTTGTGACTATCTGAGGAAGGGAGAGATGTAGTCCTGGATATAGTGTCCAGTGTTGGTGCAGGACATTCCAGAAACTGCTATAGACCTGGAAAGGTGAAGCGAGTTGAACGTAGCATATATGCTGGATCTACAGGCGACTGGACAAGGATATCCGCTGAATCCAGAGCTAGCTACCAGGATGTTCTGAGTCCAGAGGCAAACAAATCAGTATTTTCTGGACCTGAGGGTGGTTTTAAAGAAGGATCTAATAACAGTTCATTTTTGCTCACAAAGGAAATAAGAAGCGGTGAACTCTGTAAAGTCTGGACTCTGTTCTGATCTGAACTAACTGTAGAAGAAAGCTTGTGAGCTCAGCTATATGACAATGGCGCCCTATTGCTCAAATAATCCATGATAATTTTCCTCCAACGAGACTCAAATCTTTTGTTCAATGCTCTTGTCTTTTCTTTACCATCTACATCGTTCACAAGACAATGATCGGGTATTGATGATCCATGGGGAAAGTTGTGATGTCCGTCCTCAAGGGCGAATAGATTAAACATCTGTATAAGGCAGAGCCCAACATACATGAGCATTGCCCTGTGACAGACAAAGTGATGGGCTAGTTTTCTTGGGTGTATTAACCTGGTCTAATCAAGAAATAAACAGTTTGGCCCAAACGTCTGAGACCGCTAGTCAAGATACATAGATTTTGCATTTGTTTCGAATGTAACACAAATATTGTAATTACAAATTTTATTGGCTTGACAATTTGGGTAAAAAACATTTTTGTGGTCACAGACTTTTGGACCATACTGTGTGTAATGCATCTCACAACTTCCCCTACTGGCCTGCAAAAGCCTTTTAATGTCTTAATTAAGCTTCTCACCTCTCCTTTTTCATTTGTTTTCTACTGCCTAAACACCAAACTGATGCCTTCAGAATTTGTATTGAGAGGCAAAATAGGAATGCTGCATTCTGGGAATAGAAGTTTTTTTGTATTGTAGTGTGAAGTGACGTTGGTGATCTCTCTTTTGTACTATCAGACAGCATCTCTTGACCAGGCTTGAACACGGTGAGGCTGTAGAGAAAGCCCCTCTCATTAACTCCCAGCCTTCTCTCCATGGAGGGTCTTCCCCCTTTTTCTCAACAACCCCCATCTCTGCCTTTCTCTTTTCCCCCCTGCCATCCCTCTCTCTCCGTCTCACCATCATGTGCCCAGTGTGAATACCAGTTTTTATTCCCTCATGGACACTACCCCCTCTCTCAACATGTTTTCCATTTTCAATTATCTTGGCCTCTATCTGTCTCTTTTTCTCTCTCTCTTTTTCTCTCTCTTTTTTTCTCTCTCTTTTTCTCTCTCTGTCTTTGACGCTATCCACTCTATTTTCTCTCTGTCTGATCTATTTATAGATCTATATCTGGATCTCACAAGCATATCATTTTGCTGCCTTTATTTCTGAGTGCATTACTATTACTATATAAACTACTGGTGACTACTGGGGACTAAGCTCAGCTAGTGCAGGAGTGTTCTTCCGTATCAGTGTCATATCATAAGTGTTATGTAATAGTACAGGTTTGCTGTTGTACATACTAACCAAGACAAGGCATCCTTCTTTGGTGAAAATGTCAAATATAGCACAAGTATAGGAACATATCTGACCATGAGTACTCACTACAATGCAGTATAACTAACCAGGTGCGAATAAACCTACTCGTATTTGTCCACTCCCACCGGCCTGCAATCAGATAGTTGGTATTGCCTTGTGTTCCGAGCAATTTAATGTGGTGCAGTAGGTCCTCTCATTTTAATAACACAAGTTTTCCCCTGGCCCAAAATAAAGTATTTTATCATTTAACCATCATCCTCTTCAGGAATTGGATCTCGATTTGAAGCCAGGTTTATCTAAAAGCCCTTCTCTCTCATCGTCACAGCACTCCCGAGGAGGAAGGAAGTGAAGTATAGGCAACAGAGGATCATGGGAAAAAGAGTTCTGTAAAACATGGGTACCAGAGGTCCGCTCCACATTCTACTGACAGCATCAAGCCTTCAAGGCTGTGTGCATTTTTCAAGATTTCCTGTATTTACTGTAGGTTTTTTTGTACATTGAATGTTGAAAATGTTATATCTTATATAGAATGCATAATGTCATATCAAACCTACTTTTTCTATACAATCAATAAATATCCTGGTCAAAGAGGATGTAGGTTGTGATGTGTTATTTTTGTGAATGGGAATTGGTTCGATCTGCTAGGAATGTATTAGAAACTCCTGTGGTGTAAGGCAAAATGAGGTATTCTCGTTGTCTTAGATGCATACAATCATCTGACCCAAATCCGTCACTATAACATATGCTAGATAATATATTGTTAAGGGAGAAACAGTCCCCAACTTGTCAACAAGAAAGCTAGTTCATCCCCATGGAAACGAAAACAACCTTACTCTTACTGAAAACTTTGTACTTTTCAGAGAACACACACAAACTCACATCCCACATTTCAGTCCATAATGTTAATGGTCAGAAAAGGCTTTAATGAATGATTTGCTGTACATGAAGAGATGGTGGTTTCGGGCCATTTAGTAAGATATGTGAAAATAAACACGATATTCAAATTTAAAAGAATTCAAAAGTAAAGAATCCCGGATTTAACCGGAAGAAAGGCATTCCTTTCCCACTGTTCCCACCCATTGTTATTGAAATGTGCTTCCAACTTAATAGTGGTCTCCATTTAAAATAACTACTAATTTTGGACCTAATCTTAATCCTTGTCTAGGATATCAATTTCAGAGGTGGCACCTGTCCTGAGAAGACAAGTCTTGGGCTGTTGCATACATGTAGTGCAGTTTATCCATGCCTGCATGGATCCATACACTGACTGCACATTACACACACACAGATTCTCTATACTTAATCTGGGCCAGGGAATATGAAACGATTGCAGACTAACAGATCTTATTTTTGGTTTTAATGCAATGTTCCCTTCTGAACTGGCATGGTGAAAGCATGACTTAAACATCCATGTTTACATTTTGGGGTGCTGTATTTGACTTGTATTAAATTGTATTTAGCACTTTTTCATTTCCATTTTAAGAGTAGATTTTTTTCTGTGTTCATGTGAAGTGCATGTATACATGTGTACAGCTACTTACATACAATATGTCATAAATCATGAACCTAACCACAACATAAAACACATTGTCTAAACTAAACTACTTTGACTCACACTCTATCCATACATTTAGTATTACAGTCATGAGTGGTTGTTATTATCTGAATGGAGATACACATTTTTACCCTAACACAGTAACATCCCAAAACTCTTTTTTTAGGATGGTCCTCCTAATCTAGACTAGATATGTTCGTATTGGCAGATAAAGGCTACTTAGCCTTGTTTAGTATTCCTACGCTACTAACATACACTAGAGCCAAGAACAGGTGAATCAGGTCAATTGTCAGATCGTACCTCTAGAATCAGTGCCTCTTTTTCTTTCCTGGTTCTGCAGATGGCCTCCGGGGGGCAGAATTATGCCCAGTCCCAAATCTACTCATATTCACTACTGGCTACCCACAACAATTATATGTACTTGTGGAGATATGTGTGGATTGAGCAGGCGTAGGTGACACAGCAGCATGTCCACGCTGCTGTACCAACCGGATGGCGACACAAGATACTGATATTTTTGTATTAGCCCTACACTTTATCAACCTGTTAAATCCCCTCAGGTCATCCACAAGTAGGTGAGGCTAGTGTAAGTCAGGTTGATTTAGAAGAGGACTGGTCCAAAGTTTCCTGGAAAGCGGGTTGGTTTGGAACTGATCCCACCCCTGGGTCAGTTGGTCTGTCCGGTCTCCACGGGGACACAGTTCCGGACGCGGGCGCAGGTGGCCAATCGGTTGCCCTCCCAGTAGCCAGCATCCTGCCCGTCATGGCAACGGCACTTAGTGCACGAGTCGACCCAGACGGGCTCGCCGGCCGGGATCACCTTGCTCCTGGAGGAGTCCACGTAGCAGTTTGGACCTGCAGAGCCACACAACAAGCAGCACACAAGCAGATACTCCATGAATCAGTGCTCAATACTGAGTCTGAATATCGGCAATCATGTTAAACTTTGTTTGTAAAACTATTATGAGGATAAACAACTAGGGCACTGAGCGCTGTGCAGTATTAGAGGAACTCACCCTCCCTGCACTCTGGGCAGCATGTTCCAGGTGCGTAGATGGGGTTTACACAGGGAGGGGGGGCACAGTCTGCCACCAGGCAGCGGGCAATGCCATCCATCTCACAGGAGCACTGCTCACACTCTGAGGGCTGATGTTCATCCAGTCACACACACACACACACACACACACGTGAAAACACACACACAATTGGCTGTCAGAGGTGTACAGTACATTGCTCAAATACTCAATAGTATGGAGCTGGAACAAAGGTTTTGCCACTTCAAGCTCAGACCACAAGGTGGTGGTACGTATCCATGTTCCACAGTCACTTCTCACTTCCAGCTGTGTCCAAATGTTCTTCAATGTAGGCTATCAGAAATGTTGTGCGATCAAATTTTTCTTAATTGTTCCTTCGAATAATTAACACTGACCTAAAAATAGGTCAAGTGTACTGGATCCAAAGTGTCACTGCTAGACCTATCTTACTTAAGGCCTATCTTACAGGTTGTAGCCTACCTGAAAGTTTTGCCCCAGGTCGTACACCTCTCCCCGGTACTCGCAACCTATCTTCTCGCACCTTGGGCAGCAGTCGGTGGGATAATGACTAACATGGATGCATGCGGCGGGCAGAGATGTGCACTCCGTCCGAGCGCAGGCTGATCCCTCTGGAGTACACTCACACTGCGTGCAGTGGTCCGAGTCTAGAAAGTACCATTCCCCCACGTAGTACACGCTACCGTTGGCCTCACAGGTGTTCTCGTGCCCCGCCACAGAGAAAGCTAGACCGGACCGAGCGCACAGCAGAAGCACTAATAAGGGACGTATGATACTCATCGAGAAGCGCGCAAATGAAGCCATTGTCAAAGAAGGCGTTATGTCCAAAACTGTGATTTGCGTAGCTATAATCCTAGACGATAAGGATCCCTAATGATTCCCATTTGTCAGACCTCTGCAGACTTCTACATAGTTACATTATTTTTACGTTTAAAAAAAAAGAATCGCTCCTTAAACTTTGGAGAGAATGGTGCGCCCAAACCCGCAGCTCAGAGGAAAAACTGTACAAAGCGAGGAAACTTTATTACGTCTCCATAGGGGTTATGTTTCAACATGCACGTGACTCCCAGTGGAAATTGAAATCCGTCCCTTCATTTTATGTGCTGCAATTTGAATATTTTTCAAGGCTTAAGATGAAATCAGATTTTTCTATAACAAAATGTGTTCAGTCTTCCCCCTTCTTTTTGGAAATGAAAAACATATAGTACTTGCTATATAGGCTAGTTATATTTAAAGTAGCCTATCTGCCATTAGTTTCCTGAAATAATAAACCTGTTTTAGAAAAATCTAACAACAAAATCATTGTCACGTGAAATGTTCACAAAATATCAAGAATGGTCTCAATACGATTGGATACATTCAGATACGTTGCAACGATATCCTCAGATTGGTGACAGGGTATAAGGACTCTATAGCCCAATATATCAAACATACAAAATATACAAAATATCCCCAATCGGAGGACTAGACTATCATAGAAAATAGCATGATTTCACCCAGTAAGTACTTCCTCAAATTTTAATAAGGAGAAAATAATCTAATCTCGCGATATGGGCGACGCTCCGCCTTGGAGACCAGCATGTTTACATGGATACAGCCAGGAGGAAACAAGGTACTTACTTTCTTTTTGTACTGTAAAGACCGGTAGTTTCCTTCACCAAATTTGTCATTGCTCACTTTTATAAGATTACATTTATATGAAATGTTTGTTTATGTGTAACAAGTACAACAAACAAGTGCCTATCGTAAAACCCGTGGAGTAATCTAGGTTGAGGTTAGACTACCTGTTTACTAGCGTACTAGTAGAGCTAGTTTATCTGTAGAAGTACTGTGTATCAATGTAGCCTAGCTTGACTAATGTGGATTCAAAAAACGGAACTGCACCAACACAAATTAGTTTATAAACAGGCTAGTCATCACCTCGGTGACTTTTGTCTCTTCTGTATTTTTAACTCAACATTATCAGCTTCATGGAAACACACGAAGCTCCACAGTCGCTGTGGAATCTTATCGTCGAACACGTCCCTGAGTCAGAGCTTCCGGAGATCCGCGGTTTCCTCGGAGATGCGTTGATTGACATGTACACTGAGACGCTTGCAGAGGTGATCATTCTAAACACAAGAAGAGACATAGGCCATAGAAACCATAGTGTGTTCTTTTTTTTTAGACGGTGTAACAACTGACTTTCTTTACCAACTGTTGCTACAGTAGCAGTAAGCCTGTAAACAACCATTAAATATCTTCCTCTTGTGTCTGATACACAAGAGATTAATAAACAAATAAACAGCTTGTTACCATGCCAGCCAGGCTATAACATGGATGGATAGAGGGACTAAATATGAGATATGCACCTGGCCAGTAGGGTGTGTGTGCTTGTGCAAGATGGAAAGAGAACGAGAGAGAGAGCAGAACCTATATAACAGTTTGGTCAGGAATGAGAGTGGACCTCTATCCCAAGGGACGTGGGCGAGTGCAAACACAGTCAGACCAGCTCACCACATAGGGTTAACACTCTCCTGTGGATTCCCATGGACCTTTGAAGTGGGCCTGTGCGTGGAGAGAGGGAGTGAAGGACAGAAAGGGAGTCTCATGGCAGGCGCCATGTGTAGAAAGCGTTAATCAGGACCAGACTTCACACTTTACCAACTCTGTGGTTCTGTGGTTTTGCTGTCCACTCCCTTCAGCCCATTCTCTCTCCCTGTCTCTTTCCTTTTCTATTCATTTTTTTGGCACTGGTTTTTATTACACATTTTCTGTGCTCTGCTGTCTTATTTGTGGCTGAAGGTGTTGTTTTAATAGAAATGGGTGCAAAGTTGTTACAGGGGAACTGCCAATACTGCACACACTGGGGTAGTGTATTTATAGAGAATGAGGGAATGACACTGACTGAGAAAGTGAGTAATTAAGTGAGGGACTAAGGACATTTGTGAGAATGGGTGAGTAAAATGCTAAACAACTGGAATGAGTGTGCTGTTGACCCAGTCCTGTCTCCCACTGCCTCCCAGGTGGAGGTGTGGCAGCACATCTGGAGAGAGGTCAAGCAGGGGGGCCCCAGCAGGGCCCAGACCCCCTGCCCCGCCCTGGCAGATCCCCCTGCCGTCAGAGAGCTGCTCAGGGCCCAGGTCCAGCTGCTGCTGCTCTCGGTCAGAGAGAGGGCTGCCAGGGAGGGACGGTGAGGATACCTGGAACACACATGCGCGCACACACACACGTACACACAGACACACACACACATACACACACACATGTACACACACACACACACACACACACACACATGTACACGCACACACTCACTCGCGTACAAACACACACACACACACCTTCAGTGAAAAATAAACTGCTTTACTCCCCGATCTAACCTAAACGCACTCTTTGGATCACTCCTCTGAGATTTCCCTGGGCCTTCTACTGGTCTCTCATTGTCTACTTCTGCTATCCTAAGCTGAGGTCCCTACAGATGGCCATGTGGTACGACCCCCTCTAACCCTGTTCAGCCCTGTCCCACCCTGGTTTAGGCGGGGGGTTGGGGAGGGGGGGGGGGGTCAGGGGTCGGATGTTGTGACCCTAGTTTGTCAGTATTTGTGTGAGTTGTCGTCTAAGCACTATAAACACTGATAGTTTCTTTGTCGGTTACTAATGAGCTTGGGCGAAGGAGAACAAAGGCAGCTAGGGGAGCAGTGATGGCCCTGACAGGATCTTATAGAATGGTGTTCTTTTACAAATGTGCTAAAGGTCACCTAGATGCCTTTAGCTTGGCTACCAACATTTTGTGCTTTGCTGAGTAAATCAAATCTGCAAACACAATGTGTTGTCTTGAGCAGCACCATGTTACCTTGAAATATCTTTCTCACTGACCTCTGAGAGATAAAGGCCTAACACTTGTTGCTGGATCCAGAGCCCTTATTTCCACAACACACAAATACACACACCATCGGCAGCTACCACTAACAAACGAAACGCCTACATCCGGAAGATTCCGTTGTGTCTGTTTTAAAGGGGCGGTGATTTACAGGTGACAGCCAGAGGCTCATCCCTCAGCAACTTATAGGAGTCTGTCAGGAATGCTGCCCTATCACTATTCTGTTCCTTTAATTTGACCATTGTATTGTTGTGGAGGAAATAGGAAGCGCACTAATCACATTGATGTGCCACGCCTGTTCTAATATATTTATTGGCATCAGACAAACTCAATGTCTTATTTTATTTATTTATTTTTACAAATGTCCTTACAACAATATTTGTAACATTACTGGACAAAAGAAATAGAGCCATAAGAAAAGCATTTTAGATTTCAAAGTCAAATGTTTATTCCATTGAAATTGTTTTTTCATATAATTTGATAATTTTTGCAAATAAATTGTGGAACATTATAAGACATACAACATGGTTATCTCTTGTGATATTATATTACCCGTAACCAACTTGACTGGGTCCAGTTTGTAGGCTGGCGAGGTTCTGGCAGCTTCTCAGAGTGTCAGTACCACGTCCACTCTGTTTCCACACACAGTAGCACTGCTGCACCCCCCCCCCCCCACAAACACACCCCCCACCTCACATTTGTGTGTGTATCCCCGGTTCTTTGACCTTCCTATTAAACACTTCTCTGGTGTAAATCAGCTGATCAGCTTGGAGTGCAAAGCCGGATAATTTTCCTTTAATATCAGTCCAGGTCTAAGGGCTTTCCTGTTTCTTTTCCTCCTCCTTCACCCCCCCCACCCCCCCCCCCCCCCCACACACACACACACACACACACCACAAGGCAGGAAAGTGTTGAGGCAATTCCACTGGGAGACGTAATAGGGAGTGTTTTCAGTCTTGACGGATTGGTGTAGTGGGGGCTCGCTGGCTGGTTGTGTGGTCTGTCCCAGCTCAGGGTCATTGTCTCAGTGATTAGTGGTCAGCACCCTCTCTGGAGGCTGTACCTGTCCCCTTAAAGAGACTGGCTATTCTCAAAGACCTCAGAGGAAAAGACCCTTCCCTGAATAAATGGACAGGGAATGGTGTTTTCTGAAAGCAGGCCCAAGGAGGCCCTAAATCTCTAGACGGAACTAGCATAACAATTGGAAAGGGAGGCGGGCTGGGAAACGTTTTTAATGGCACAGTGTTCGTGTGTGTGCGTGCGTGAGTGTGAGTGTAAAGGATTTCAACATCCGTAGTTTATCAATCTTTAGGGCCGGAAATTTGAATGGTCTTTGTGTGGGTGTAGTGCGGGTGATTGTGCGTGTGTGTGTTTTGATGTTGTGGCTGGGCCTCTGTGCCATCTTTGTTAGAGTGTAGATTAGGTCTCCTCCTCTGGCTGAGAGCTCCTCTAAGCTGCTTACTGATCTGCACTGGCACTCACAATACAGCCTCTGTTCCTGGCCTTACACACACACACGCACGCACACACATGCAGAATCACCCACACTCACACATGCAATGCACTAGGGGTGGGAGTCTTTTGTTACCTCACGATTCGATTCGAATTGATTATTGGGGTCACGGTTCGATAAAAAAAACGATTTGTGATTTAAAAAATCAAATTTCGATTTAATATATGCTTACATAAAAAAATATATAATAATAATAATAAAAAATAAAAAAAAACTAGAAAATCGATTTTTCATATTTGATTTGTGAATCGATGTGAATCGCTAGAAGACTGAATCGCGATTCATATGTGAATCGATTTTTTCGCCCCACCCCTACAATGCACAACTCAAACTGCACTACGACGGCTCATTTCACACATGCACAGCAACACACACGTTCCCACTTCACTGCGGCGAGGAAAGCACACGCACACACACAGGATCAGTCTCCCTCCTGAGACACTGACTTCACTGCAGGGCAGGTACCAGACACCTGCTGCAGTTCATGGGCTCCTTAGTTCCCGGGGTTGGGTGAAAGCTTGTGTTGGTGTCCTGTAGTAGAAGGGACCATCCGGTGGGCATCGTTGCTCTTAATGAGGAAGGTGACGCTAACAGGGGGGTCTGATACAGGGTCTGTTCTTATTACAGTATTTGTTCCTAGTTCCTTTCTCCCTCACCAGTCCCCAGACTGGCCAGTTTGGACAACCATGAAAGACTTGATCAAAGTCTCTCTCTGATCGGTTCAGTCTGGAGAGATGGATGGAAGGGGAGGTTTAGGGGTGGGGCAGCAACATCCTGTTCCTCGCCCCGCACTGGCAATACAGCCGTGAAATAACCAAATCAAATCTCAGATCTCCTCTGAACTCCGTCTCTCTCTCTCTCTCTCTCTCTCTCTCTCTCTCTCTCTCTCTCTCTCTCTCTCTCTCTCTCTCTCTCTCTCTCCTTTGTTCCTTCGCTCTCCCTGTCCTCCCTCTCTCCTGGACCGCCACTGACCGTTTATTTGTGTGGATCTATTTCTGTGCAGGGATGGAGACGCGGTCATGTCACGGTACAAACCAGCTGTGGTGAATTACGCTCTGGCTACCCCTAGTAACCGTAGTGATGGCGTGGGCCCCCCCAGCAGGTCGGCACCCCGCCAGAACACACTAGTTCAAATCAATCTCTACTTTACTTTACCCTACCCAACTGTACTCTACTTTACCCTACCCAACTGTACTCTACTTTACCCTACCCAACTGTACTCTACTTTACCCTACCCAACTGTACTCTACTCTACTTTACCCTACCCAACTGTACTCTACTTTACCCTACCCAACTGTACTCTACTCTACTTTACCCTACCCAACTGTACTCTACTTTACCCTACCCAACTGTACTCTACTTTACCCTACCCATCTTTACTCTACTTTACCCTACCCAACTGTACTCTACCCTACCCAACTGTACTCTACTCTACTTTACCCTACCCAACTGTACTCTATTTTACCCTACCCATATTTACTCTACTTTACCCTACCCATCTTTACTCTACTTTACCCTACCCAACTGTACTCTACCCTACCCAACTGTACTCTACTCTACTTTACCCTACCCAACTCTACTTTACTTTACCCTACCCAACTGTACTCTACTTTACCCTACCCAACTCTACTCTACGTTACCCATATCCAACTCTACTCCTCAGGTCCAGCTCCAGAAGCTCCCTCAGTTCCTCCTGTCAGGAGGAGATCGAGACCATGAGGAGCCAGCTGAACGTCTCCAGTATAGACCAGGCGGTGTCCCATCTTCAGTAAGTCATCTCGTCATCTAGCTGTGTAGCTTCCAGCCATTATCAAGCAGACCTGAAATGAAGAATGTTGTGGATGCAGCCCCTTGGTTCTAAACACTTCTTCCAGCGCGCGCACACACACACAAACAAACAAACACACACCCTTGTCTCAGACACATTCCTGCAGTAGAGATAGTATCGGACATGTGTCGTGCTGACCGGCGGGCACTGGAGAGCTGTTTGTCTATCTGGAAATACCAGACATGTTTTCTTCCCTGTATAGACATGACGTCATCCACAAAGAGCCTGGGTATACAAGGAATTGTTGACTTTGCAAACTCCAGTGGTCTTTATCTACTTCTAGCAATTAGAATAGGATTCAAGACTCCTTGCCACTCTGTGCTGGCAGTAGTTCAATCATTGTCTAAATTCCAACTTTGAAGAGACATACAGACAGACAGACAGACAGGCAGACAGACAGACAGTCAGGCAGAGCAAACTATGAGTGCAGTACGATCTGACTGCTATCACATGTACGCAAAGTAACACTGGAGCCTTGGAGGGTAGCTGGGTGGGGGTGTGGAAGGATGGAGGAGGGTTAGCGGGGGAGGGTGGGGGCTAGCCCCCGCCCTCCATCCCTACTTTCAACAAAAGCCTCCATTGTAAGAAAATGAATACCAGACCTCAGCATGCAGAAGATTCCTTTGCTCTGAAAAATAAGTGAATTAAGTCTACAATAGTTACGTAAGCTCAGAGTTACAGAAAATAGGCCACTGGTCCCTTGATACTGTAAGAAAACTGCAGTCCCTAAGTGGAGTCTGGCATGCACACGCACACACATATACATACACACACACATGCATGCACACACACATATATACCTATACTCCTTGTATGCTGTTTGAGGGTAGGGATGATACCTGTTGTACACAGCGTTACACAGTAACAGTTTGGTTGGCTCAGTAGACACATGTAGAGGAACCCCCCTTTGTGTGTAAAAGCCCCCCCCCCCCCCCCCCCCCCCCAGAGACTGGTGATGCTGCATGGTTTTATTAGGTAACAGGGTGGGGGGCTTTCTAGAACACTATGACCTCTAGCAGGCTTTCCATTAGATCACTTTTCAGGTGGGAAATATGGGATCCCGAAGAAGCAGATTACTGGACCACCAGTTGGGAATATATTTTGTTAAGACCATTTCTTAACCACAAACAAGATAGTCCAGCTCCAGTACAACCCAACCTGGAGAAGGTAACCTTGATATGCTTCATCCAGTGTTCTTCAGGACTAGTCAAGTTGTGACTATGAAAAAACACCTGGACTGACTGGATGGTCAGATGAGAAATGTGTGTCAAAGACGCTTATGAATCACACAGGTCTAACCTCGTGGCTTTATAACAATCGATCCATAACAAGGTGTCGTACAGATAGTCTATCCATGATTAGAAATGCAGTTGTGAGGACAGAGGGTAGTATTCTGCAGAACGGGAACACTTTACCCCAGCAGCATTCAGAACTAAGTACGTCTCAGATTTCTTCACCGGAGCAGCAAGTCTGTTTCTAAGCTGCCTGGAAGCTCGGCAGTTTGATTCAGCATGCTCTCGCCTCGCTGGAGTCCAGACCTCGTTCTTCGGGACTACACCCGTGGCTGTCTCTGGCCGTGACCTATCACTTCAGCAGTGTGCACCGTGTAACGTGTGCTCCCTCCCCGCTCCTCTCCAGGGCCGTTCTGACGCAGGAGTGGGAGCTGCTCAAGACCCATGTCCAGACTCTGCAGGTGAGGATGGGCTGGATGCTCCCGGCTTCAACCACAGGGGGCGCTGTACTCTGAAAGGGAACTCGAACGTGATTGAGGTACTGCTGGGGATCAGGACGGCTCTGAGATTCCAGCAGGCTGGTTTGCCGTGCCAGCACCAGGAATCCCCTGGTAGACGAGGAGCCTCTCCAGATGTGTGTGTGTGTGGAGATGTGTGTGTGTGTGTGTGGAGATGTGGGTGTCGAGATGTGTGTGTGTGTGGAGATGTGTGTGTGTGTGGACATGTTCACAGAGACGGGCCAATGCAGCCAGGCCTCTGTCTAAACTCGCGCTCTGCTGGCTTCAGTTTTTCCACTGCTACAGCCAAGCACCTCACACTGCTCAGCAAGATTGATCTTCCTTCAATCAGTCCAAGTTCCTACTGTACACTTACACACACACACACATACACAGATACACACAGATATACACACAGATACACACAGATATACACACATACACAGATACACACAGATATACACACAGATACACACAGATACACACACACACAGATACACACACAGATACACACACACACACACATACACACACACACACACACAGATACACACCCACACACAGATACACAAACACACACAGATACACACAGATACACACACACACAGATACACACACACATACACACACACAGATACACACCCACACACAGATACACAAACACACACAGATACACACAGATACACACACACATAGATACACACACACACAGATACACACAGATACACACACACACAGATACACACACACACAGATACACACAGATACACACACGTCTGGCTGGTTCTCTGTCCTCCTTGTCTGGCACAAGAGAGCTGACTAAAGACCAGATGTAGGACATTCCCTACACCATATGGGAAAGTCATCTGTGTGTTCTTGACACACACGCAAACACACACACACACTCACACACACACACACACACACACACACAGAAGACACATCAATACAGTATGTGTAATAAACATTCTCTACTGTCGTAGGAGAATAGCTGTTGTCCACACGCAAACACACACTGTTGTTGTAGTCCAGGGCTCGAGGTCTAGTGTAGCATACAGGTTACAGAAACATCTGTGATCTCATTCACACTCCACCCATCAGGAGTCAAGCTGTAATTGGTCCAAACACAGATAATGACATCCCACTTCCTGAACTGGAGAGTTGGTAAGGCTGGTCCATACCTTGACTTGGATCAGGACCAAGACCAGAACAAGCAGGAAAGTAGTGGCCCACCTTCCTAAACAACCTTGTTAAAATCAGGCTGCGATCTTAACAGTCTGGCAGGGAGACAGCCAATTGGACGTAATGGCTAAATTACCCCAGCATCTCATTGGCTGTTTGGCAGGTCTCTCCAAACAGAGGCCTGTGTCTGTTTAGCGCTGCACATAGCGGAGAGAATCACCGCGCCAGACGGTGTTGAGAGTTCAGACCACGGCAGAGAGGGAACAAGTAGGACTTTTATTCCGAGTGGAACAGGCACTCCTTTTCTGTTCTCCTTGATGACGGGCATTTCCTCTCTAAAGGCTCTGATTTCTCTACCCTGTGGCCCTGCCAGCCTCTCTCTCTCCCTCTCTTTCTCACTTCACCTCTCCCACTCAATATCTATCATTCTCTCTCTCACGCTGTCCCTCTACATTTCTCTTTCCCTCTCTCTCTCTCTCTCTCTCTCTCTCTCTCTCTCTCTCTCTCTCTCTCTCTCTCTCTCTCTCTGTCTCTCTCTCTCTCTCTCTCTCTGTGCCAGTCTGAGGGAGTCAGTTGCTCTCCCCCTCAGAAGCCTCCCAGCTTGCCTCCTTGGTAACAGACCCCTGTGTTTGTTTTAGTGAGCACCCCCCTTTCTCCCCCCCCCCCCCCCCCTCAGAGCTGCGTGGGCAGTTCTGGCTGGGCCTCTCAGCGCCGCTATGCTACTCTTTATGGTTATATGACACATCAGTCACAACTAGGTACCTGGCAGCAAAGCACTTCAGGGTTGTGGGTTCGAATCCCACAGAGACCATATAAACATACAGTCTGTGGGCCGGCATATTGACTGTCTGATGGAAGTGCCGGGTTAAACGACACACACATAGCGACTGTATTAATAGTGTTATGAATCTACCAGGCATGCTAAAGAAAAGTCTGTGGGCTCGGTAACAAGCTTCCCTCAGCAGTAGTATTATGGGATGTTAAGTGAGGACAGATTGGGCTGCAGGCCAGATGAGAGAGGCTGTGGGTTCTCCCTCTGGTCCAGATAGACACGTGCGAGCGAGGCCAGATCCTGATGGAACACTCCTGCTGGATCACTTTAGTGAGCTGGAGGCTCGTACGCTGCTCTCTAGAAATACTGCATGGGAGGCCACCCCACAAAGCTTCCCTCCTCTGCTGTCCTCTTCCCTCCTCTCTTCTCATATCCTTTCCTCTCTTCTTCCCTGCTAACCCTGTGTTGTGTTTTGATGTCTGCGTGGTCCATGTTCTAGGAGAGAGTGGAACAGGAGCACAGAACACAAGTCATGGCTGTGGCACCAGAACCCACGGTGACAGGTGGGACAATCAGTACACATGTTGAGGGATGGCTGGGCGAGTCCTCAGTATGCATGAGAGGTCTGCAGGCAAACTGTAATGATGGACTGCAGATATTGAGATCTTTCCATAGATTGAACCTCACCACCATCTAGTGGTACAATGTAGCATGATAGTAGTCTTCTTCGATGTTTGTGTCAAGTACTGGGAGGAGTCTTGTGTAGGTGGATGTTTGATACACTCTCGTCAGGTGAAACGAGTGTCGGCCGTTAGAGCCTGGAGCCGTCCCAGCCCCCCTCTTCAGAGAGGGCGCTGGCCTGACAGTTCAGGAGGGAGGAGGGAAACGTGGGTTTGATTTTCTTCTCGCCTGGTTCTGTAGAGCTCCGAGAGCAGCGCAGAGTCCTCCAGATGGACCTGGAGCGTCCCTGCCTCCTCCCCACCTGTCCCCCCTCCACCCAGGACCCCGGCCCGGCACAAAGCCACAGGTCAGATCCCTCTCCTCCTCTCTTCTATGCGCTCTCCTCTGCTCTGATCTCTCACCTTCTCTTCTCTCTGCTCTCCTCTTTCCTCTCCTCCTCTCTTCTTTCCACTCAACTCTTCTCATCTCTCATCCTCTCTAGCTTCTCCTCCACTGATGTTCCGTTTAATCAAATCTTCAAAAGGAAAGTTCACCTCAACATCGAAAAATAACGCAAATATCCCTTCTACTTATGCGCGGTTATGGTTGGCAGATGTAGTTCACCATCAGAGGTATTAAGCGACTAAATAATTTGTGTTTGCTCAGGTTGACAGGGAAGAGAGGACTCTATGTAGGTGACAGGAAGACACAGTCAACTCTGACCTCCACAGTGACCTCTGGACCCAACACTCCCCCCCACATCAGACCTCACCGTCCGCCAGCCCCTCCCAGAACGGAACCTCCTCCCATGAGAAGAACACGGACTCAGTCCACCTCTTCATCTTCCTCACCCTCCACCAGGAATGTAAGCCCTCTTCAACCCTTCGATCACCAGACTAACCCCGGCCCCGAGTCCACACGTTCTCCTCACAGGACGCCCATCCATCCCAGCGCCGCTGTCTGTCGAGGGGAGGTCGTCTCCTCACCCATCACCAGTCATCCCTGCAGCTCTCCAACCACGCCGGACCTGAGCCCTCTGCTACCAGCAAGCCTTCACAGGCTCGCGAGCAAGGGGAGAGAAACTACAGGCCCATCAAGTTCCCTTCAGCTCGCTGAACACCATAGAACCACTGGGCCTATCACAGACACAGCACCCTTGTCGGACGGAGAGTCTAGCCTTTGGCACAGGAGCCCCAAACAAGACAGCGAGACGGTCTTCTCTCCGAAGGTGAGAAGGCCTCGTGCGCTGTGTTCTCCAGACTACCTCCAGACTCCCAGGCAGGCCAGTGCCACCACCCAGCCCAGCAGCAGAGGAGCAGCCGGCAGCCCTGGCAGCTGCCTCCCTCCCCTCCTCCCTTCTGGGTATTTGGTGACCGAGTCCGCTCCCTTCCTCCCGTCTCCCCCTGCTGTTCAGAGGCCCCCCAGCAGGGGGCAGAGTGTGGCCCGACGCCTGTGTGTGCCTCAGGGGGACAGTCTGGTCAGCCCCACATGAACTCACACACGCAGGGACGGACAGAGAGAGACACACATGCTGACACAGGTACACGCTCAGAGAACCACACACAGACACACACACATGCACACAAGAACACACATGCACACACACAGGAACACTCACACACACAGAAAACCAGATTCAGGGACACACACACAATGAACTAGATTCAGGGACACACGCACACAAGAAACTAGATTCAGGGACATGCACTCACTAAGGGACTCGCTCTGAGAACATCCCATCTCAACATCCATTGCCTGTGTACACAAGCAAGAAATGCTCTGTGGTTCAATATTATTAATCCAGGCCAGAAAAGGGAATACAACAACTTTATCTGATAGAAACTGATAAATGATTTTGAATTGTGTAAAAAAAAAAGAAAAGATGAATGCACTTTATCTGAAAATGTCTGAGATGTATTTACCCTGTCCAGTGTTTCTCATTTTGTAAAACAACCATAGTCATAAAGGTGTATTTATTTTCAAACAGTCTTAACAGACTGGATACAGAACTCCCATCAAGGTTCATCATCCTACGCCATGACACAGGAAGCACACTCAATTGATCTTTAAAATAGATTTTATTTACCATTTTGTAATTGAACAGTTTACGATATACAGCTGACATGACTAAGACAATTCAATGGATTTTGGCCCTAACATTTCAAGACATGGTTAGATAGATAGATATGATAAGAGTACCAGAATAGGAGTTTTTATTTCATTTGTGCTTATACTTTCCTTCGTGATATAATTTACATTGGCCCAATAACATGCCCTCTGAGGAACCCTGGACCCAACAGCAGCGCGCCAAAGCACCAACAGGCATCATACTTCGTTATTACTTGTTTCAAAATGGAAGTTGTATTATTTCTGTTGCTTATGAACACACATGACATATTTAAAGTGCTGAAACAACATGAGAAAACATGACTTATGTTGAAAAAGAAATTCAAGAGATCTTTTCCATGATTGTGACAAGTCACGGAAAAGCGGAATCACAGTTTTAATACAGTAGAGGTGTACTATTAGTTTCCAGGTCACATTTAGCACACTTCACCTACATCCATAAACTCACTACAGCAATATCAATATGAGGTGAAGGAAAATATGAGGTTTTAAGCAATGGCACGTAAATATTCATATTCATCCAGTGAACCTTGTTGCAACACATTTACTGCTACCTGGACAGTGAAGGATAGGATCTTACCAAATGGTCACACTCAGCGCTGGAACACTGATAAAGACAAAGTAGGAAACAACAACTGAGATTGAACAGTTGTGTGTTGCATTGTGCTTTTTTCCCCATTGATTTTCACTTGGTAAAACCCACCTTCTCGTCCCCAACTTGGCTAAACTTTGAAAATAATCAAAAACCATCTGCTTTTTATAACATCCAATGCGGTTGCAAATGTCACCAATGATTATGGTGTTGTTTTTAAAAACTTTTGACCAAATAAACTAATGTATGTAAAACAACCTTAGTGAAATTGACAAGGCCAGCCAGTTTACTTAGTAAAGTATCACCACATAGCGCACTGTAAAGTGACAATGTAACAAACTGTACCACAGCATAGTGTACAGTGATCCCGCTGCACAGAGAATGCAGCATTATGTTGTAGGTCAAACACTGTTGGCACAGGACTGTTTGTTGGTAAAGAGGTATGAATGCGATGTTCCCCAATAGCACTGAAGCTGCAGGCACCTTTTCTAACACTCACTGTAAAAAGCATTCCTTTGCAGTTTCAAGTTTCAACCCAAAGCTTTTGTTTGGCAATACTTTTGATATCAGCTGGCTTTTGTAGAACTTCAAAGACAAAGGTAGTGTCACTGAACACAAATAAAATATTATGTAAAATCTGACAATATTATATGTATTGTTTTTAGTAAAAAAAATATCTTAAATTGGTAGATTGTGTATGTTAGATTTACGACATGGATAGTTACTGTCTGATTAGAATTACATGACATCAATACTGACACTACCCTGAACTACCTACAGGCTCAGCAGTAAAATACCCACTACACAGGAAATACACAGTACACTGAAACACTGCCTACTTATTCTACAAAGAACAAAAATACCCCCCTTCAAAAAAACAAAACACATACACACACACCAGTCCAAAGAGGATTCTTTTTTACATGACTGTACAAGTATCTGAACAGGGAGAAATATTGGGGATAGCTGGGTTGCAATACTATGGAGGTTTTACCTTAACTAAGTATTGTAATGACATATAGCAGTCATAACGTTCAATAGGAACAGGGAAAAGTTACTGTCCAGACTGTCCCACTAGGAAGCCAAGACCTAAACACGTTCCCCTGGGTTAGCCTTCGCAGAATGTTCTCTGGGCTTCCACCCTGTACTGGCTCATGCAGCGAGAGAGTAAATGTGGCAACACAGTTACTCTGATATCATACAACCTGTATGATATCACCATATACTGTCAGTTTATCATGTTAATAAATAAGATATCTCATGAATGGTTAAGATTGTCTCTTTACGCCTGTAGTTGTAAAGAAACGGTTGTGATTCCTTTACACTGTCCAATTACAGCCTACACAACGTGATGAGTGACACATCTTAACAATGTGCTCAAGGTCATTCATCAACCTAACTGTATCAATGAGCTTTACTGACCTAGCTCAGAGGTCGGCCACAAGCCTCCACAAGAGTCAATACCTGATCAACACACTTCCAGGACTACGACTTTGTAAAATGTGGACTGCTGTACTCTTGTGCTTATAATTACAGTCATCGTCATGACACTTCACCTGAAGTAAAGCTCTGGGCAGTGACTAAGTTAGAGTTTAATTTGTCTTGTTTTAGTCTCCAACACAAAATAATTGGACCACAATCTAGGCTACTCTCCTGAGTGTCAGAAATACTCTCCTATTGGACCCCAAGGTTGGCCGTTTGTGTTTTGGACAACTGTCTGATAGATAACAGTCAGGACACCTTAACACAGAGAAAAGAAAGAGGGGGGGAATAGTAAGGGGAATCTGGGTTGATGCAGTCTGGTGTTGAGGAACATAAACATGAACAATACTGTTAAACGTAAAAATAATATTAGAAGCTTCAGTAGTGCTCGAGCACCATAGCAGCTGCACTGTAAAACTACCCTTCTCCATTAGTAGGTCAATGTGACAGGTGTTGACCCTTTGTCATCACTGTTGGGCTTAACTTGGACTCAGTACCAACTGAAAATCATGCACTCTATGAAACAACAGGACACAATTCAATTCCTCGATTTCAGTTCAACCTGGTACGTGAAAATGGAACAAACTGAGCCAAGCCAGCATCAACATATGCACAGGAAAAGATGGGAGTTGGATGCATTCAAACTATGAGGAGAAGGAACTGTCTGGAAACTGCCGTTTTCAGTCTGATATTAGAACACACTTCCTGTTGTGAAGCTCCGCCTTCTATGCAACCTGTCACAATAACTGAAATGTAGCCCCCCTTACCCCACCGCACAATAATAACAATCACCAACAAAAATCAAGTCGAGGATGAGGAATGGTAAACATTAAGGTTATTTTCTCTTAAGATACTGTAGTCTCTTTACAAAATAAACATGTTTGCCATATAATTATTTACTATGTTACTTTACAATAAAGAGAGATAAAATAAGACAAAGCTATTAAGAACTATTCTACATAAAAATGACATAATTCAGTAAAGATGACAGTTTTTTTTCTATTTGTTTTCTCTTTTTTCTTCTTCAGGAGGCAAACTCCTTCACAAGGGCCTGATTGGCCTCTTTCATTCCTGTTTCCACATCCAATCACGCTACCTGGCTTTGAAAGCGCCTGCAAATACATTTAGTTTACGCTGCACAGAGACATGCAGATCCCTCTGTTTGAAGAAAAAAAAAATACTAACAAAAATGAAAACAACATAAAAGACACACTCCCCAGCTATGCCTCCCAGATATTCAAGTTCATGCACGTTGAACATGTTTTTGGTAACATGCCTTATGGGGCAAATCCAACTGGTGGGCTACAGAGAGACCATGGTGAGACAATCTGATCAAAAACCCATGGTTTAGAGACCATGGTGAGACACGCTCACCAGGGTTTAGAGACCATGGTGAGACACGCTCACCAGGGTTTAGAGACCATGGTGAGACACGCTCACCAGGGTTTAGAGACCTGGTGAGACACGCTCACCAGGGTTTAGAGACCTGGTGAGACACGCTCACCAGGGTTTAGAGACCTGGTGAGACACGCTCACCAGGGTTTAGAGACCTGGTGAGACACGCTCACCAGGGTTTAGAGATCTGGTGAGACACGCTCACCAGGGTTTAGAGACCATGGTGAGACACGCTCACCAGGGTTTAGCAGTGACTGACTTGGTCGCCAGGCTGCGTCTCTCCTTCACAACACTGCCAGGTCTCAGGAAGCATTAAACATGGAAATGCCTGGAAGACTTGAGAGAGATGGCACTTTATGTACACAGATGCACCCAGCCGTGTTGTGTTTGTTGGAATTGTGAGAAGAAGAAGAAAAAAGGGCATATTAGGCGATTTTAGTTCTTTATCTCGTGCAAAAACCCACTGTATTTAAAAGGAAGGTTTGCTTCAGAAGTGGATGAAACTGTGAAAGGTTTGGGACCCTGAGAATGGGTGATGTGTTGTGTCATGCATCAGTCAGGGTAGCTGGGCAGAAAGCTGGAGACTAACCTCTCTTGCTCTTGACAGAAGGGTACAGTTAGTTTTCTTACACTACCTGGCATTATTATGGCTGATACACTGGAGATAACTGACAGGCTATAAACCGACGTTGAAAATAACATGGTTGTTTTTAGAAACAGTGTTTAACGAACAGCATAGCCAACTCAGAATTTGTTATGAGTTTTCCTTCTAGCTGTCATGGTTGTTCTCCAACAGTATGCACATCTCTGGTCAGCTCTGTGTTTCTGATATCTCCAAACAGAAGAAATGTAGCAACAACCATTTTTTCAACAATATAACATATTACATTACATTACATAGCTTTTAGCTATGTAATGTAATGGATGTCTGAACAAGAGGGTCAAAGTTCAAGGCTCAATCTTATGACTAAATAGTTTGTCCCGATTGTATGCCTACTGCATGCAACAATGCGTACTTTGCAAGGGAAGATGCATTACCGACTAAAAGTACAAAGCATGTGCTTTGGGATGCAGGGTAGACGTTAGCTAGTCACATGATGATGATGTCATCAGGATGCGTCTCCACTGGACCAGAGAGTTTGGTCTCCAGCTTTGCCAGCATTGTCTCTAAGGAAGTAGCTGACCAAGTGGCCTCTGCTAGGATAAAGGGAAGCTGTACGCCCCACTGTTATGCTGCTGTGTCCCATACGTACACACAGTGTGTATTCAACATGATCTCAAAGCCTGCATATGAAAAAGAAAACGAAAAACCTTTACAACAGAAAAGTCAAAGAAAAAAAATCGCAATTATTAAACTATGGGAAACAAAATAAAAATATTTTGGAAGATGACCAAACCAATTTTGCTTCTCTAGTAGAGGTTAGAATAGAAATAATAAGCCCTTACAATATGTAAAGGTCTCCAGCGAACGGTCTCTCCCCCACAGTGCATTGTGGGAAAGGGGTGGGGGTGGAGGGGTGAGAGAGGGTGCGTGGACGACCCCGGCGGAGGGGGCGGGGCCTCTATGCAGAGGGGGCCTCTATGCAGAGGGGGTGGGGTTACTGTGTGTGGAGCCGTTGCTGCCCTGGATGGTGAGGCCGGCCTCGTCCTTCTCCTTCTCCTCGCTCTTCTCCTCCTCCTTCAGCTCCTCCTTCAGGGGGCGGACCTCCACGGCGTCGCAGCCAGCCGGGGCGTAGCGGCCCGTCCGGTGCTCCAGGAGGGCAGGGCCCCACTTGGGGTCGGGCTTGCTCGCGTTCTTCAACCGCTGGGCAAGGGGGGAGAGAGAAGGAGCGAAGGAGGAGAACAAGATGAGAAAGGTCAATGAGACACAAAACGCTGGTTGTCAGGCCAACCGGCAGTACAGTCAGGCTCGGCTCCAGAACCAATCAGATGGGCGGGGCCTTTGGTTTACCTCCATGAAGGTGGCTCCATCGGAGCGGGCGATCTTGTACAGGGCATAGACGGGTATGCAGATGACTGAGGACATGGCCATGAAGAAGCCGATGATCAGAGACCAGCCAGGGTAGACGTAGTCGTTATAGGTGATGGGCTTGTACTGGATCACTGTGAAGATCAGGATGAACTGGGGGGAGAGAGAGAGAGAGAGAGAGAGAGAGAGAGAGAGAGAGAGAGAGAGAGAGAGAGAGAGAGAGAGAGAGAGAGGGAGAGGGGGGTGGAGAGAGAGAAAGAGACATAGAAAGATTAGACAACAGCAAAAGTCTGGCCACACAGATTAGTGAGGACCAGCACACAACAGGATTGCAGGTTAAACTTTCAGGCACACACCCACAGACACACACACACACGCACCACCTCCTTCACAGTGTGTCCACTTACAGATATGATGAGAGGAGAGACAAATCTCCAGCAGACTTTGAAGAAGAGTGGAGGAGGGAATCCCAGCATCATCTCAACATCTTTGAAGTACTGTTTGTGACCTGAATGGGACCGGAAGCAATTAGGGGACCAGTCCAGCAGGGGGCAGAGCTGCCCTAGTCACAGAGCTGCATGACAGGGGATATTTGTGCTATGTGGCTAGACGAGGCAGGCCGTTTTCTGTACTCACCGTACACATACATGACGCAGATGCACATGATGCAGGAGATGATGACCAGAGAGAAACTAGCAGCATAGTTATCCATCAGCAGCAGCCAGTAGATCCCTGCCTACACACACCACCACACAACACACGTCACCAAATCTCCTTCGATCCTTAGATAAGGGTGGGGGTGTTCATGAATGTGTGTGTGTGTGAGTGAGTGTTTGTGTTACTGTGTGTGTGTCTTACCCGTGTGGTGAGAGGCACCCCCAGCAGGAAGCCTATGACAGCCACTCCCAGGGTGACCACTGTCTTATTCCTGATGATCCAGTCTGTCCCAATCTCATCCACCACGGCTGTCACCAGCGTCTCCAGCAGACAGAACTACACGCACACACACAAAGCGTGAAGACTCAAACTCACACATAGTAAACCTAAAACAGGGCTCGACAATCTGTTACCCTGCATATTTTTGCTAGAGGCATGTTTGGATAATACTAGTAAACACAAACAAGATCAAATTCCAGTCCAGTTTTTAAAGGCCACAGCACCAGACAGACAGACGGACGAACAGACAGACGAACAGACAGACGAACAGACAGACGAACAGACAGACAGACAGATGAACAGACAGACAGACAGACAGATGGAGGCAGTCCCCACCTGGGTCCCTAGGCCCAGCAGGATGAGCATGAAGAAGAAGAGCAGAGACCACAGGGGCGAGATGGGCAGCAGAGTGAGGGCTTCTGGGTAGGCCACGAAGGCCAGGCCAGGCCCGTGGTCGGCCACCTCGGACACGTTGACGTTGAGGTGGTGCGCCATGAAGCCCAGGATGGAGAAGATGACGAAGCCGGCGTACACGCTGGTCGCACAGTTGGTGATGCTGATGATGATGCTGTCTCTGTTGCCGCGGCAACCGGAGGAGAGGAGGCGGAGGAGGAAAGGAAGGTTGTCAGGAGGCCATAGTATAACAATACGAGAAGGGGTTTTCCGGGTGTGCTTATGTGGGATGCGCTTCCTTCGTGCAAAAGATTGATTCAATCTGTAATTTCAATCAGAGATTTCGATCTGCGTCTGTCGTGTACCCCAGCCAGCCACAGGGTGGTGCTGTGGAACAGAGAGACAACAATACAACCAGACTGATGGTGGAGGAGAGCATCAAGGTGTTCTATATGGAAGCCTGGTCCAGATTGCATCTCTCTTAGCTTCTGCCAAGCTCTATGCCCACACGGTGCACACTTAAAAACACACACACACACACCACAACACACAGTGAATTCTCCCAATCTCTTCTCTCCCCGAGTTCTGAATGTGCCTTTTTAATCTCCGCTGACACTGTGGCATGATCCAGTTCACAGAGGTACCCAATTCACCCCAACCTAGCACAAAGACCTGCACACACAGTCCAGCAGCCAGCTATTTGGGGGGAAAGAAAGTCGGGATGAACAGGGGACCATAAAAATGCCACACCAGCGCTCGCTAGCTGCTGCCTCAACACAGCACGCCTGATACCACTTTATTTAGGCCCCTTGTCACCTCATTATTTTGGAATGATGGGTAAAAGAATTGAGTTGAATCCCAATGTCAGTCGGGTGCAATAACGATGGTGGATTAGGCCCAAGCAGAGGAAGGAGAGCAGGAAGGAAAGGAGGGGGGAGCTGTCAGGGACCAACTAACAGTTGTTGAGCATTAAGTAAAGGGATAGAGGCTAGAGACTAGGTTATAGGAGACATGAACTAGGGGATATAGACTAGGTTATAGGAGATCTGCATTCAGTGATAGAGACTAGGTCTATAGGAGATGCCAGCTAGGGGAGGGAGACTAGATGGAAGGTGCTAGCGGGATGGCACACAGGGGGATGAGTATGGTCATGGTACCAACCTGAAGCAGTTGTTGTGGAACTTGTTGTAGGAGGCCATGGTGATGAGGCCCCCCCAGGCACAGCCCAGAGAGTAGAAGATCTGAGAGGCTGCATCTCCCCACACCTGGACAGACACGCAGACAGACAGACAGACAGACACACAGACAGATACACCAGCACACAGGCAGACAGACAGACAGACAGACAGACAGACACACAGACAGACAGACAGACAGACAGACAGACAGACAGACACACAGAGACAGATACACCAGCACACAGGCAGACAGGCATCCTTAAGTTATGGCAAAACATGTATAACAACAGCTGATCTAGAGAACCTCTCGACCTCCAACCCTAAAGCCAGCCCACCTTGGCGTCCAGGATCTTCTGCCACTGGGGGGTCAGGTAATACTTGATGCCGCTGACTGCCCCCTCCAGGGTGATGCCCCGGATGAAGAGGATGGTCAGCACCACATAGGGGAAGGTGGCCGTGAAGTACACCACCTGGACACCACCACACACACACACACACACACACACACACACAGGGCTCACACACTCAACTCCGACTGCTGCTGCGCCACGCCAGACAGGTGTGTGTGTGTGGTGGGGGGGGGGGGTCCGTCTTACCTTGCCAGAGGACTTGACCCCCCGGATGAGGCAGAGGAAGACCACCACCCAGGATATCGCTAGACAGCCCAGGATGGGCAGACGCACCTCCCCAAAGTTTCCTATATCATCTGAGATGTTCAGCACATAGTGTCTGAGAGGGGGGGGGGAGGGGAGAGAGACAGACACATACAGAGAGGGGAGGGAGAGAGGGGGGGGGAGTGAGAGAGACAGACACATACAGAGAGGGGAGGGAGAGAGGGGGGGGAGTGAGAGAGACAGACACATACAGATAGGGGAGGGAGAGAGGGGGGGGAGGGGAGAGAGACAGACACATACAGAGAGGGGAGGGAGAGAGGGGGGGGAGTGAGAAAGACAGACACATACAGAGAGGGGAGGGAGAGAGGGGGGGAGTGAGAGAGACAGACACATACAGAGAGGGGAGGGAGAGAGGGGGGGGAGTGAGAGAGACAGACACATACAGAGAGGGGAGGGAGAGAGGGGGGGGGGAGTGAGAGAGACAGACACATACAGAGAGGGGAGGGAGAGAGGGGGGGGAGTGAGAGAGACAGACACATACAGAGAGGGGAGGGAGAGAGGGGGGGGGAGTGAGAGAGACAGACACATACAGAGAGGGGAGGGAGAGAGGGGGGGGGAGTGAGAGAGACAAAGACAAGAGAGATCAGTCCAAACACACAACACTCTGTGGACTCTGCTGGTGTGTGTTCTACATGCATACATTCATGGAGGCTCTGTACAGAGGCGGGATTGTAGCGAGCCACGCTAACACCACGCTAACACCACACCAGAAGCATAATTCAAGCCTCCAGCGCATCACGGCTGACAGCAGCTAGCTACGCACAATGGACCAGGTCTGCAGCATCCCGGGAAGAACAAGCCAGGCTTTCTCCCTGGTCCAACCACAACACACCACCCTGACTAAACATGCACCCATTAGACAGTGACACTTACACCCATCTACATGGGACACACACTGACAATGCTCCCTTTGAATGGTCACTATGCACAGGCCAATATAACCACTAGAACACAACCAAACTCGTTCTTACACGAACGGAATTTGAATTTCGGTCGATTTACACGTATGATACATAAAGTATGGCCTTTGCTTGACCTAGTTTCCCAGAAAATCTGTTGTTTAATCTCTGTGTAAGTTCCATTGTGCTGGTATGTAGTTATTGCGTGTACAGCCAAGCTTGTCTCGTTCCATTGAGGGTTGATTAATAGTTATCCAGGATTAACCAAACAAACATGCCCTTTGACTAACAACTTTTAAGCCATACAGGTATTTAACAGTCTAACAAGCATACACTGACGCCATTTTTGAATTGCCTAGAAACCTCCTTTCTTTTCACAGAAACACAACTGATCTTGCTTGATGGCACTGACAACAGCTGTGAGGAGGATCAAATCCGTTCACTTTAATGGAGTTAGATTACCTGAACTTCGGGAGGACGATGGCACACCAAGACTCTTTCGCTCCTATCAACTCATACACATCAGCCCAGCTAGAGCGAGGAGGAATGCAACCAAACTCCACGCTTTCAATTACGAGGTCTGTATGAAGTCTCTTCCGTTCGTCTGGTCCTTGTGCTAGCATGTTGTTGTCACCCTCCCACCCTTCCCCTTCTTCTCTGCTTCTCCCAGTCGTCTATCCAGGCTTCCCGGGTGATCTGCTCGAGCTGCTGCTCGGACGTGACCCACTAGGACTCTCCGCCACACCCCAGAGTTGAATGCCTGGTAAATATGCATGCACCCTTCACATCATCCATTCCTGTGCATCCCAGTAATTACTCTCGTCCCCTTAGGACTTCAGGCCTGGCTCTGCTACCAGCCTCCACCAACCTGCAACAGGCTTGGCTCTGCTACCAGCCTCCACTGATGAAGAAAGTGTTTTGTCCATCTCTTCATAAACGGAGTGACTAAGTTCAGTTGAGTTCTGGATTTTACTAAGTATTTATCAATCTGCAGATTGGGAGAGAAAACCAGTCTTCTGACCATAAATGACAACACAACCCCAAGCTTAGGTCTCAACCAGGTCTCTCTCCGCTCCGAAAGCCGAAGGACCATCTTTAATAGGGCACAAGAATGTAAACATAGATTGTGACAGTCAGGCAGGAATGACGTTACAACAGTCTCAGAGATAAAGATTCACTGCTCCCAACACATGACAACTCTCACACTAGAGAGTTCATAGTTGGAGCTCTCCTTGTAGTCATGACAAGGACCGTTTAGCCAGTACTTTCTCCTGACCCCGAACATCTATTAACCTGACACATAGACACAATATACTGTTATTAATAGCAAGCTTACATGATAAACGGACTAACTAGTATCCAATGACTAGTTTTATTGATTAGTGATTAGTGTAAGCACACAGAAAATCCCAATTTCTTCCACACCACCAAACTGCATCAGGCTTGGCTCTGGTACCAGCCCTGCTTCAATAAAAGCATATGATTTTTCAATTGCTGGTGTGTTACTGAACTTGTGAATGTGCATTTCGAGAGGCACAGGTTATTCTTACTGGTTATTCCTAGTTAGGTTATTCTTAGTTATTACTGTCATTTGGTACTTTTGTTTCAATACCTCAAATACATATCTTCACTCTCACCACCCTCCTTCAATCTGCCCTCCCTCCCTCCCATCCTCCCTCCCTCCCCCCCTCCCTCCCATCCCCTCCCTCCTTCCTTCCCTCCCTCCCCCCTCGCTCCCTCCTCCCCCTCCCATCCCCTCCCTCCTTCCCATCCTCTCCCTCCCCCTCCCTCCCTCCCCCCCTCCCTCCCATCCCCTCCCTCCTTCCTCCTTCCTTCCTTCCTTCCTTCCTTCCCTCCCTCCCTCCCTCCCATCCCCTCCCTCCCTCCCCACCCACCCCTCCCTCCCTCCCTCCTTCCCATCCTCTCCCTCCCTCCCTCCCTGCCATCCCCTCCCTCCCTCCCTTGTCCTTACTTCCAGTACTCCTCGCTGGGGCTCGTCCTCTTGGTGCGGTTCACCACCTCTGCCACGCCGGCCGCCAGGCTGCTGGTGGCGTTGGCGAACGAGGCGTTGAGGCGCGAGGAGCTGCCCACCACGCTGCTGCAGGCGGGCGTGTTCCAGGGGTTGTTGCAGTACGTCCAGGGCAGCAGGTTGGTCATGGACATGAAGAAGTAGTAGAAGGAGATGCAGATGACCACGTTGTAGTAGATTCCGATGTAGGTGGAGACCACCATCATCCCGTAGCCCACACCTGGACACACAGAGGACAGGTCAGCGGCGGCCGTTGTTCAAACACAGGGTGACGGCTGCGGGGAGACAGCTGAGAGCCTTGTGTGTCCTGGTCTTAGCACCACGCCGCTGAATGCGGGTCCTCTTCGCACATACACTTTGAACACACTCACCTTTAGCTCCTTTCTCACGCTCACCATTCGAAAGGTTTATTTTCTCGGCCTTTTAAGTGTCACTTTTTTGTTGTCGTTACCTTTCCTCGTCCCTCCCATTGCTGACTCTACCCCATCTCTCTCTCTCTCTCTCTCTCTCTTTCTCAAGCAAGCAAACAAACACACACACACACACTTCTAGAATGAGGAACGCCCTCTGACCTTTGAACACAGGACTGATCCTCCAGACTCCCAGGCACCCCAGGCTGGCGAACTGTCCGAAGGAGAGCTCCAGGAAGAAGAGGGGGATGCCACAGAACACCAGCATGATGAAGTAGGGGAACATGAAGGCACCTGGAGGAGGACCGCACACACACACACACACACACACACTCAGGTCACATAAGATAAGCCTTCACAGAGTCCGTCATCTTTTACGTCCTGAAAGCTTTTATGAACCTCTCTGGAGGGGACATTTAGAAGCATATGCTGCAGTCTGTAAGAGCGTTTGCAGGTGTTAATCCTGTTGTGTGTTTACATTTCTGCGTGTTTGTGTGTGTGTGTGTGTATGTGTATATATTTATAGAATAAATGCAGTATGCATGTGTGTATCCGTGTGTTTGTGTGCGAGTATACATTTGAATGTGTGTGTGTATGTGTGTGTGACCCATCTGCAGCTACCATGTGCCCTGCTACAGGCCAGGGGAGGCAGGGGAGGCAGCGTCAGTGAGGGCTGCAGAGGCAGCAGTGAAGCAGCCAGGCATGAATCCTCCGTGATCAGCTGAACCTACGGCCACAAACAGCCCACTGGGGCCAGTGACACTGTGGCAGGAAGGGTGTGTGTGTGTGTTGTGTGTTTTGTTTGTGCACGAGTTTGTAAGTAGGCAAGTGTGTGTTTGTGTGCGCACGCGCGAGTGTGTGTACACAAATTAGTGTGTGAGTGTGTGTGTGTGTCAGACTTCTGATAAGACCTAGTTGCTCTTAATATGTCTGGGTCTTGAGCAACAGCAGTCCACTCCAGAGATCCAGCTCCAGAGTGAGATAATACACAGCCTAAACACACCATGCCCTTCTATGGCCTTGAGGTGGCAAAACAGACGTAACACACACACTGCATGTTGGGAGAGACTACATGTGAATGGAGTTGTAGCCCAGCCAAGAACAGCTTTGGAACCGAGCCAGAGAGATACACACAACAGGCTCAGGCTGGAACTGGACCAAACTCCCATCGATGTACACACAGTACAGTAGTGGAACCTGGGCTGTCATTGAATTTGCATTACTGGACACGGCTCCGCTCTGGGTAACAAACAGCTACAATTTCCAACAAAAGCATCAAACACAGAGCGAGAAGACAAAGTCAGAAAGGGCTTACGGAACCATTTAAGGGAACTTGGAAATATGACCCAATATCACTACATTGTTCTCCATGTCTCTGGCAGATTCTAACTAAATCAGTGAGTGTTCAGCTACGAGGGCTAGTGTGTGTGATGGTGTGTGTGTGACGGTGTGTGTTTGTGATGGTGTGTGTCTGTGATGCTGTGTGTCTGTGATGGTGTGTGTCTGTGGTGCTGTGTGTGCGATGCTGTGTGTGCGCGACAGTGTGTGCGTGACGGTGTGTGTTTGTGATGGTGTGTGTTTGTGATGGTGTGTGTCTGTGATGGTGTGTCTGTGATGCTGTGTGTGCGTGACGGTGTGTGTCTGTGACGGTGTGTCTGTGACGGTGTGTGTCTGTGATGCTGTGTGTCTGTGACAGTGTGTGTCTGTGACGGTGTGTGTCTGTGATGGTGTGTGCGTGACGGTGTGTGTCTGTGACGGTGTGTGTCTGTGATGGTGTGTGTCTGTGATGGTGTGTGCGTGACGGTGTGTGTCTGTGACGGTGTGTGTCTGTGACGGTGTGTGCGCGATGCTGTGTGTGTGTGATGGTGTGCGTGTGTGTGCAGAGAGAAGCCCGCCCACCTCCTCCGTTCCTGTAGCAGAGGTAGGGGAACCTCCACACATTGCCCAGGCCCACAGCATAGCCCACGCTGGTCAGCACAAACTCAATCTGGTTCCCCCAGTTCCCCCGCCTGGAGTTCTCATCCCTCTTCACAGGCTCTCCCGGGACTGCTCCGTTCTAGAAACACACAGAGGCAGAAAGTTAGAAGGGCCACCAAACGGGGGAACCGGAGAGGGTCGTGGAGGGAGTTCTCGGCGGAACCGGAGCGCTAGCTAGAGCCCGTCCAGAGGAGCGTTCAGGTGAAACATACAGAACAATGCAGATGACAGATTTAACAGTCCACTGAATGACAAATGAGTGACAGCGAGCATTCACATATGACCGGTGAGACCCATCATTAGTCTTCTCGTCAGTCCAGATTGTCCAGCCTAAGGCCACGGCTTCCTCTCAGACTGACAAGACAGAAAGTTCCAGCATGTTTACATGCTGAGCCTGTCCTAAATGAGTTCGGCCTCCGTGTTGTTCTCTGAGAAAGATGCCATTCGATTTGGAATTTCCTTCCTTGTGTTTTTACTCCTTGTTTGTTATGCAGGGTCTGTGATTTCAAACCCCTGCTGTGTTTGGGTGGTACCACAGTGTCCTGACAGCCATCGCTGTGGCCTGACAGGTTTAGCTGTGATCTCGACAAGCTTTCTCTGTCAAAACACACACACACACACACACACGTAACCCTGTATCCACAACAGTCCAGCCGAGCACTGCTGCTAGTTTATGTCCATGCGTTGGCAACTCTCAAGACAAGATTGTATGTGTTCCCATCTGTGATGCAGATTTATTAGCTTGTTGATGTTGTCACAGTAGAATCTCCTCCCTCCAGCTCCTTCTTCTAGTGCTACACGTGAAGGAGGGGTTTTTAAGGGGTTAACTGGTCAAATCACCTGGTTTGAATACCAGGTTTGGCTGCCTTTAGACTTTATGCATGACGTAATATGGTGGCTCGTCGCTGTGTAGAGGCTGTGTGTGTGTGTGTGTGTGTGCGAGAGAGAAAGAGCGAGTGTACAACTGTATGTGCTGCGCAGCTCTGCTCTGCGTGCTGGAGCAGAAGTTATGTGAGCTGAGATAACCGGGGCGTTTGGCACCAAATCAACATTTGGTCTTGTCGTTCTGCATTTCAAGTCTCCTCCCTCCATCTGTCTCCATCAGATGGTCTTCTCCATCCCGACCTCCTCCACAACCCCTGGAGCCCACCGGGACGCTGTGCTCCTCTCCCCCTCTCCACCCCCCAGACTCCCTCTCCAACCCCCTCTCTCTCTGTCCTTTCCTCTCTTCTCCTCTACTCCTACAGAGTACACACTCCTACACACACTCCTCTTCCCGCATCGCCGCGTAGCACCAGAGAAGCTGCAGAGCTCAGGTGTTAATGTGGGAACGTATCAATCACGCTGCCGGCACGCTCCCCCCCCCCCCCCCCCCCAAACCCCTCCCGCCCTCCCTCCGCTCCACACCGTCCCGAAAACGAGCAACCTTTCGATCTGCGGCAGAATGCTCCGGCAATGGTGTGCACCCCCGTCCTGAAGCAACCTCAGGACGTGTGCTGGCCGTGGTGGCTTGTTTTGGCTACAGGTTTGGGGTTGACCAGCAGCCTGGGCATATGGGGGCAGCGTGCGGTGAGAGGGCCGTGCGAGGCTGAGCGGACACACGCAGCCCGGAGCACACACAGTCCCACGCAGACGGCCAGGCGGCTCGTTCAGCACGACAAAAAAGGAGAGATTTTTTTTTTTTTTTTTATAAAAATATTTATTTAAAAAAAAACTTCTTGCCCTGTGGTGGTTCCTTGCTACAACTCAAAACAAAGTTAACCTTTTCCAGGGAGAGTCTCAACCCCGTGTTGGACTGTAAACTGCAGATGGGACACGGTATGACAAAGCTTTTGTGTGTGAGGAACTGCACTGTTTCAGCCCCCTCACAGCTGGTGGCATGCTGGAGCCTATTCTACAATGGGCTAACTTCAGTTATCTTTGGCTGGCCACTGAGTGGCCGAGACATGTGCACCTGTGTTCTGGTGTTTATATATTTGTGTGTGTGTGTGTGTGTGTGTGTAGGATATGTGTGTATATTCTGACAGTCTGGGAGAAACTCCTACCTGCTTGTTGTGTAAGAGCAGCTGTACAGACAGGGCCTGAAGTAGAATGACAACGTGTGTTTGCGCACACACACACCCATAGGTCTACTGTTGAACACCTCCAGCTTTCCCCACCTGTGATAAGTAGCTAGCAACACGACAGGGTTAGAGTTTGCCATAAGTGCGTGCTTGACCTTCTCTTGTCTTTCTGACCGCCTGTCTGTCTGTGCGTCTGTCCATCTTGTTGCCCAGGTGTTTAGACCCACGGTATTTGCTCCATGGATCCTGTGAAGTCACACACACGCACAGGCACACGCACACACAGCTTCATTGCACGCCCAGCTGGGCCCATCTGCGGTTTATGTAAGTCCACACACATCACTAACTCTCTACAGTATAGGGGCCAAGCACCAACCTTCCTCTAGCCTGCCTCTCATCTCTCTAGCCTATGTCTCTCCTGCCTTTTTCTGTAGTCTCTCTACCTTGTCTCTCTTACCTCTCTCTCTCTGACCTCGACCACAATCTCCCTCTGCCTGGATTTAAGACCAGGGCCAACAACCTCTCAGTTAGCATGGTTCTTTACAGTATGTGGTTCCCTCTCGATGTGGGTCACTGGCCCCATCATAACACAGCTATGTGCACATGCATGCCCTCTTACCAGTCATCTGCAAATATTGGTCAGAAACAAGCATGCTTTCACAAAAGCACTGGGTACCAAGTTCAGACAAATGTCTAAAGGTTTCACCCTCACTGACTATTTACTAACTATTCACAAGAGTTTGTGGTTGCGTGGGTGACAAAAGACAAACTAGCTAGCTTTCTGTCAACTGGCAAACGGTGAACATTCAAAACCACTCATGTGTTCTCTAGACTTTACAATGCCAGACCCCAGTCAGTCTAATACCCTGCCTTCTCCTCCCTCTCTCTTTTCCCTCCCTCTCTCTTCCCTCCCTCTCTCTCTCTCCCCACCACAGGGAGTTTGATGGACAGTAGCACACACTTCACAAAGCATGGCCCCCTGACAGCTGCCACCCTGTCAGGGTGTGAAACCCTCTCCACTGGAGTGTAAGCCTACCCCTTGCCCTGGAGATCACACACACATACACGCGAGGACCTCACACACACACACGTAGGTAAGGTTGGAGCGGCCTGCCCCGACTGTCAGACACAGCCTCACGGGTCGCAACCCAACACCCTCCTCTCCCTCTCCTCCATCCGATTCTAATCTACCGTATTCTGTTCTGCTCTACGGTCATCTTAACTTGTTTAACTACGTGCTCTTATGGTTCTTGCCTTTGGCACTTATTTGTTTTTTCACAATGTATGCTTCATGTTTTGGCTACCCGCAATGTTTGGGGCTATCTCGTTGTTATGATCAGTGACATTATGCACTTTTGTAAAACTCTCTCTTGGAAGTCGCTTTGGATAAAAGCGTCTGTTAAATGAATAAATGTAAATGTAAATCTCACCGGGAGTCAGTCTGATTCCCCTCCAGATGCCTGGCATTTAGCTACTGCCTGCTAGCCTTCCTGCCTGCTCACCCAATGCTTCTGCCCGCATGCCCCCTTGCTAGACATGCAACCTTCACAAGCCATTAGACCCTGCGCTTCAACTGGCATAACATGCCCCCCCCCCCCCCCCCCCCCGGCCGTCCCCCTCCATCCAAAAATGGATATGTTTACTTTGCTTCCCTCTAATATCCCTCATTACATGGTACTGAGTTTGGGAGAAGTGTGGTTTGTCACATAAACAGGCGTGCTCAGGGCTGAAGAGATGGTCGTGAGAATGTGCGTGTGTTCGTGCGTGTGTTCGTTTCCACAAAAAAGAGCTAAGTGAGGGAAAACAGAGAAAATAAAACCATAAAAAATGGCCGTAGACAAACAATGTACATTGCTGCTTTGATTGATGTGGTATTTTAGCTCTGCACACTTTCAGTACTGCAGAGTGGAGATTCTTAAATGTAAGCTCATCAAATTGAAGACACAGACACACACACACAAACAAACATACCCACATACACACCAGTGGATTTCACACACTTCTGCACATGTGCACCACCGGCACCTAAATTACTCATCCAGGTCTCCACCTGGATGAGTCACAGTAAAACTAACTGATTTGAGTTTGCACTGTGATACTGTGAGTCATGTTGCCAAGTTGGCAAAACAGACATGTATGAGTTCCAGAAGCCATGACGACTGACAGTTAAAACGTCTGTATCCTCAAGCAGTAGAGTGAGTATTAACTGCTAATGAATACAATAGTTATGGGATACACGAGTATTGCAAAAACAGCTAGTAACATACAGAGCAGCAAACAGCAGAACTATACTGGGACAAACCTTCCCATTGTAATCACAGCTAATGTTGTGCTATTGCTCAACAATGACAAATAAGTGATGCCGTGACAACAAGAGATGGAGGGATGAGGGGAATGTTTGTCATCTCCTCTAGGAAGAACATCTGTTCAAACAGAGACAAGTGAAAGGTCATCTTTCCCCATACTTTCACACAGGCACTGTCCACCCCAACATCAAAATAAACAGGACAGGAATAAGGCTGAACTGTGTGCCAACTGTTACAGGAAGGTAGATTGGACCTAACATGGTAAACCCTGATAAAGGGGTTTACTCAAAATGCTTCTGGATACTGATTAGGCAACATAAAACTGTTTAAGTAATTGAATCTCTTAAGTAAATACAAAAAAGAGACTACTAGAAGATTAACTGAACAAAATAACACATTTTTATTTACTCAAATACATTTCTTAGATTACATAAATAGTTTGATTTAGTTTCCACAAAAGTTACGAGAATTCAGAATAAACAGGGTTTACAGTGTAGTAGGAAGGACTATCCTCGGGTTTGGGAATGTTGTAGGGGTAACAGTGCTTTGTTGGTAAACAATGGAGACATATTTAAAGATTATTACTAGAAAAAATTAGGAAAAGTGTATAAACTATGACTGGATTAAAACATGTTCATGTTGCTCTGTATGAAGGCATGTGCACTATCATTAAATATTTGGTTTCAGAAGACACAAGAGGGTTAGAACATACAGCAATCAGACTGTGCTTCATTTTGGGCTGACAAAAAGTATGACCTCTTATATATAACCTGTTATATATAACCTGTTATATATAGCCTCTTATATATAACCTCTTATATATGACCTCTTATATATGACCTCTTATATATGACCTCTTATATATGACGTCTTCCTCTGAAGCTGGGGTGGGGGAGGTCTAGTCTCTGCTGTCCAATCAGGTCCCAGAGATGGGAGCAAATAGGCCTCTTTCAAAGGCTCTGGTTCAGGATAACCGTTTGGATCAATGACACAACTGACATTTTACTGCAAAGGCCTACACTCGCAGACAGGTCAAGAAGAGGAGCCGATTTTAAATGTCAATGAATTAAGTAGATGGAATAGATATTTAGATTTCAAACCAGAATATTTACATCCGGGCATTTCATACCAGAGATGTTATAATAAAAGGATATATTCACTTCCTTTTAGGGTCTGTTGGTTTATTGTAAATGCGCAGGCATCACAGTCAGAAGACAATGATGGGAGGTTGGTACGAGTGTCACCAACGCTCATTTTGAGATTGACATTATATTCAGGAGTCTGTATTGTTACGCAGTTGAAATCCGTCTTTGAGATTTAAATCGCAGACACTCATTGTCTATTGAAAGGCAAACACGAAAAGCGCTGAATTCAACGACTTCCATTGTCGCGTCATTTCCAAACTGACACCAAGTGACGCCTGTTAGCCAACTCCAAATCAGATGTAAACACGTGAAGGGAGATCGCTTCACACCAGTAAAATAACACTGGCTTCTTTTGTTGTCCGAGACAAAACTAAGCACAGAAAATTGCGTAAGTGGCACATGTAGTGTCCCTTCCCCGTCATCTTGTGTGTGTTCACTAGAGTCCTGCTCAACCGCTCTGAAAGAAATCCCTGGATCCCAAGAAGCCCCTGCAGAGATGGCTTCTCTATAAGGGCCCTGTGAGGTGAAAGTAATTAGACTGAAGTCGCTGGGACTGTGGCTTCTCACCCTGCTAGCACAAACATTCTTGGGGACCTGATTGGACCAGACCTGAATACCTGAATGCTCCATGGCTGATTGATTCGGCCAAATGGTGAGTTGTCAAGAGAGGAGAGATGAGGCAGGGGGAGATGAAGGGACTGGAGGGGCCACTGGAAAGGCCACTGGAGGGGCCACTGGAGGGGCCACTGCTGGGGCCAGTCACACAGTGCTGGCCCCCCCAGGAGTGGGTCACCTCCCCCAGTCAGTAGCCACCCCGACACTCAGCCAACAAGTCATTATCCGTTAGTTGATATTCCGTTAGTCAGTTAGTAAAAATTTTACAATTGTTTGATTTTTAAATATCAAAATGTAAAAAATAAACTAAAAAAGATACCATTTATTTCTACGCAAAAACTGACCGTGGATTTAAAAGTTACACTAATACACAACAGATTCAAAACAAACAAACACCTATTTACATCCTGCATACTTCAAAAACACCTAAGTCTAACAGATTCACAATCATGCCAAACAAACACAATCCCTACATGCACCACACCAAAATGGCTTCTACGAACAAGGATTTCCTTACCAGTGAGTTGTCCATGGCAGATATTTCTCACACCTATCTCACCCTTCCACAACGTCAGATATCTAGACCCAATCCCTGGTGTACCTTACAGCCTTTAGCTCCTATTCACTGGCATCTGTTAAGAGGCTATCAATGCTGGGATACTGGAGAGCTTCTTTTGAAGCTCCCTAAAGGAAGTGGCAGTCAGGCAGAGCTCATCCTTAAGTGGTGGGGGTGGGTGTGGGGGTGGGGTCAATGGTCGTGAGAGGAGTGGTCTCAGAGTTCGAAACCTAACGCTTTACACACAGTCATGGATTGGACCACACTGCACTGGCTGTCCGTAAAGATACTCCGGAGATCCTCCTGAAGGACTTAATCAAGAACGTTCTTCCCAATCAGGATCGAGCCTTTCGGATGTAGATCTCTCTCCCTAATTGTGCTTCTTTGTGTAAAGACTATGGATTGCGCAATGTGCTGAACATGTCACATCATTACTGTAGCCTACATTTGAGTTGAAAGTTGTTTTTTTTTACTGCGGATTCTTGCCATACCAAAACCCGACCCAACACAACAACCTCCCCTTCCATTCCACAAATTTCTCGTCTGGCTGATATCTTGGGAGGGGGGGGGAGGGATTCAAACCGAGAACCACAGACAACTTTTCTCCACGGAGACAGGGACTGGCCCGGGTGCGAGCGGGCAGACTGGGAGAGACGCAGCCTGACTGTCAACGCTGATCTGTGCAGAAAGGCAGGCCTGGCCTCAGCCCCGCGCTCCGCTTAACTAGATCATTCAATTAGCGCTTCATGGGGCATGGACATGTAGCGATGCGGGAGACTCGCCCGCGGAACTATTGGCCAACGCAAGCTGTTCACCTGCACCACACTCCCCCAGTCACACACTGTCGGTGTACACACGAACGCACACACACACACACACTCGTCCTCGCTCTCTTTTACACCGGGGGAAAAAAAGAGCTAACAAACATGCACACTCACACAGGTGAACGTAAGCTTTCATCCAAAGCAGCACGTTCTGGATCCCTCTTCCTGACCCGTGTCTGTACTGTACACGCTGTGTTAGCCATTGTGGTGCTGCAGTGAAACGAGATCCTAGTTGGCAGAATGGGTCACTTCTTGTAACTGGCCTTAATGCTCACCCACGTCTACTGCATGAGCGAGCATCTCTTCCCTCAAATGACTGCATTTACACTGAACTCCTACTTTTACACACGCGCGCCCATTACTCTGTATGTTGCAGTAGATTATCTGACTGCAGATCTGCAGGGGTTGCAGGTTAAAAAAAAAAACCTGGTGCGTCGCTTTCGATTAAAACCTCTGCTACATGAACCCTTAATGAACAGGGACATTTGGTTTCCATTTGGACATCAAGTTTTGGTGGTTTCCAGGGTTAGCCAATGAGAACCATTCATTTTCATGGGCATTTGCCGTGAAGGGCCGTACAGAGATTTGGAGTTTTACGTAAGAGGACCCTCTTATGACTGGCCCAAAACAAGACCAGAGCCAGAGTCATGCCACACTGTCAGTCTGATGGGGGAGACCACAGTCAACAACAGCTGCTGGGTGCTGCATTGGCTCCCTCTCTCTGATGGCATCTGGACCAGTAGGAATGGCAAGGCGAGGTATTTGCATATAAGTTTGGCAACGCGAGGTATTTGCTCACATATCCAAATAGCTCGCGTTGCCAAACTTATAGGCAAATACCTCGCGTGAGAACGAGCAAGGAAGTTTTTTTTTTTTTTGTTTTTTTTTACCGCAGTCTTGCCACGGTTTGGCAACACGTTGAGAACGAGCAAGAGTACGTTTCGCATGAGTTATATCATGCTTGTTTTCCCAGGTGAGGTAGAACAGCGTTTAGCAACTTGAAGTAAAAAAAAGGAATGTTGTGGAGGGAGTCAAGTGGCTGAGCGGTGAGGGAATCGGGGCCCTGCCAGGCTGCACTACGACCAGGGCACCCTCTCGCTCACCTCTCTCCCCCCCCCCGTGCAGTCAACCTTTCACCCCCCTCTCTCAGATATACCACCATTCACACACTCCCTCACACACACACACACACACACACAAGTCCTCTAGGCCCCCCTGCATCCACCCTGATGCTTCGGGGACGTCCACCCAGCCTGCTGCAGCTGTCCTCGGCCAGGGCATTTTTAGAGGCTCCACCTTTGACATACATCCCTGTGTAACTCATCTCCAGCTGACACACGGCCAGCCTCAGGTCACCTCTCCAATGGGGCCAACACCTCACACGGAACCCAATCCCCTCCCCACAGACACAGACCACACCCCCACCCCGGTGAGGTGTACCCCCTCCTCTGGAGACAGAAATAGAAGGATGCAAGACAGAGAAGTAACTTGACTATGTTATATTCTATTAAAAAGGATATGTGGCTGGGCTAACAGGGGCGTAGCCAGGACATTATTTATGGGGGGGCCAGCTCTGGACAGTCTTTTATTTGGGGTGGCACTTGATTGTCAAAAACTACTATTTTAAAACTCACACACTGCATCACTCAGAGCAGCAGTTTTCTAACGGTATCCAGTGGTTAGCTGCTAGTCTCCATTGAAGCGCTGTCAGAATGCAGGTACATTGGTTTGTGTCTTGCACTGTCTTAATGTGTCTTGCTCTGTCATAATGGTGGCCTCTGAGACAGATTATAAATGACAGCCTGTGGTCGCTTTCACAGGACGTCCATCGATGGAATTGTTACATTTAGAAAGAACTCAAGGTATTGTCGTTTTGCACTCCCGAGGCGCTCTAACTCTAACTCTCTAACTCTCTTTATGCAATGAGCATTCAAATGGTGCATTTAGTACAGGCAGCAGATTATCAAGGACCAACACTACACTTTTCTGAAAAGCATTACAGTGGATAGAGACAAGAATTGGTAACATACTTGCGAGGTACATGCATAGTTAATTCTTGACCATCTCAGATCAAGATGGTAAAATATACCACAACAACATCACAACAAGCTGTAGTTGGTCTGTAGTTGGGTTGCAGTCTTAATGAGCGGGTCAGCAGTATACCATCTGTGGGATATGGCTGCCACCTGATCTGCACACTGACCTGACCAATGGATGACCAGAACCCAGAGTTCTGGTCGAGCATGAGGGTTCCACACTGAGCTGGATAGGACACATTGGCCTTTGGGACACATGCCCGCCCGGCCAGCCAGCCAGCCCTCCGGCACAGACTGCCTCCTAGCCTCCAAGCCAGACAGCCCTCCAGCACAGCCGGCCTCCCAGCCTCCAAGCCAGACAGCCTTCCAGCACAGCCGGCCTCCCATCCTCCCAGCCAGACAGCCGGCCAGCCAGCATGCCTCCCAGCCAGCCAGCCCCCAACGCTCTCTCACTACCCCCTCCCGTAGCGTTAAGCTCGTCAAAGAAGCAGCCTTGCTAGCCAGCCCTTCAACTCAGCCATCCTTCCAGCCAGTAAGCAGCCAGCCAGCCGGGGCTGTGGTGCATATAGTGGGATGGTGTGGCTGCCAGCTGTGGGTCCGTGAGCTGCTCAGTGAGGTCAGGGAGGGGAGAGAGGAGCCTCCAGCACCATGTGGGGAGCCAGCGAGGCCCACAGCCATGCTCTCTCTCTCTCTCTCTCTCTCTCTCTCTCTCTCTCTCTCTCTCTCTCTCTCTCTCTCTCTCTCTCTCTCTCTCTCTCTCTCTCTCTCTCTCTCTCTCTCTCTCTCTCTCTCTCTCCCCATCTTCTCTGCTGCCCTTGCTGCAGCCTATAAACATACCCACTGCACCCTTCCGCTCCATAAACTAGCCCTCACAACTACACCTGTCCCCCGGATGGAGGAGGGGAGGAGATTCTTTTTTTAAATTCAAGGTAATCATAAAGTCACTTGTTCAGGAGGTTCAATTTTATGAAGTGTGTGTCATATGAAGCCCTACGCTCTATGAAAATATGAACACGCAGATTTGCCCTGGATTTGATTGCAATCATGAAACACAGTTTTGCAAAAGGGTACATTTTACAAGCCTTAATGGCTTTACTAAAACTATTGCAGAGTTAGCATTGTAGCTACATCTGCACACTGAGAATAGCCATTTAATATGCTGGAGTCTAATCACATTCCAGACAAGCCTAAACACATTACCAGTCATAGAGACTGCTTTAGTTCCATTGAAAGCATTGATGAGAAGAGAAAGAATTCCTACTTTTCAACTCAACAACCCTCATTAGCTTTCTGGCAGAGTTTGTCGCAATCCAGCTGATCTGGTTATGTACACACGCACATCATCTAGGTCAATCGTTCGATCGGAGTCAACGTTCTAACGACAAGTCTGTACTCGTCACCAATATTGTCATTATTCAAAGGAGGGCATTCGGACCCCCTTCCTCATTTTCGCCCCTGAAGATCTGATGCTTCTTCCTCGTTGTGAAGGCATGTCAGGGGAAGTCAGCGCTAACTCCACCGTGCTGCTGCTGATCCCCCCCCACACATCAAGTAAACTCCAAACACCTACACGTGTATCATGTAGGCTATGGTATGTCAAATGGATGATGTAAATAACGCGTTTTTCGGCACTAGGAAATTGATGGCGCTTAAATATAATATCTACATTAGCATCGATAGTGCTGAGGCGACAGGCAGGGGATAGACAGGCAGGGAGAGAGACAGGCAGGGAGAGAGACAGGCAGGCAGGGAGAGAGAGAGACAGGCAGGCAGGGAGACAGGCAGGCAGGGAGAGAGGCAGGCAGGGAGAGAGGCAGGCAGGGAGAGAGAGAGGCAGGCAGGCAGGCAGGGAGAGAGGCAGGCAGGGAGAGAGGCAGTGCAGTGTTGATGAAGCCTGAGCTCTGCCCCAGGTCTAGTCTGCTGTCAGTAAAGTCTGTCACGTCAGGAGCACCTGGTCCTAGAGGACCACCAAACATTGTCAGATCTACACAACCTGGTCACCCATGTCCAAGCTTCACACCCCACCTGTCAAGCCTGCTGATTTGACCAGCTCGCACTATATTAGTATAAAACACATAACTTTACTGCCGCTTAATCTGAACATACAAAAATGATCATCTACATTGAGATGAAATGTTGCGATTACAAAGCAGATTTCCGTTTTTGTCTGAATTTGGTGACATGGCTCCACCGCAACATGAAACTGACCTCCAAATTTCCAAGGTTTTTTTGCGCTGAGCACTTCTTTCATCTGAACAGAGAACAAACAAAGTCAGCCCTCAAACATGCCCCCTGACTTCTGTGTCCAGCCATCCTGATTGAGAGGACTTCCTGAGCATAAGAGTGCAAAATGATGTAAGCTGAAATGGAAAGTCAAAAGGTCTAAAAACTAAAAACAACATTGATGGAAAACAGGATAGAAAAGTTATATCCATAAAGTTATTTTCACAATACGAGGTGGATCTGGAAGAGTTTAAAGCTGGTGCAAACAGCTGTAGACAACGAAAGAGAAATTATGCTGCAAAGTAAAAGGGAAATAACATTGATTTGTGTCTTTCAATAAAATCTGATGCACACACTGTTCAACGCACACACATGCAGGTATGACACAATACAAGTTTGCAACACATACAAAATCACAATTTTGTATGCGAACCGCACAATTCGCCAACATCGCTCTAAAAATAGTTTATTTCGCTTAATTCCTGTGTTTTACCTACCGCAATCACCCCCATTTATCTCTTCACATAAATGTACTGTGTCTTTCTAAGTGTGTGTGGCAGTTGTACCGCCCGCGTCTCAATGCAGCCTGTGCTATAGGAGCCAGCTCAGCCCTGACAGACAGAGAGCAGCGGAAGCCCAGGACAGAACTTGGCTCTCCTCACCCAGCACCCGGTAAGGAACCCCGCTCCACAGCGGATGTATCTATATATTCTATCTTAAACAAATCTTCGGTGGCGATTGTTTAAGTGACAGGTCAGTTGGTCGATAAGAAAGGGCTGAAGGAAAGCAAGAAAACATAAATATGAGCCAACCCCCCCTTCTCTGGACACTTTCCTTTTTTACTCTGTCACTTCTTTCACACGCGGTTACCCGGCCCTCTTCCTTGGAAACGCTGTCCCACACCCCCCCCCCCCCCCACACCCCCTCAGCCAACTCAGAGAGAACTTCCCACTGCAATTAGTTATAAAAACTTTTCAGAGTCGCCACACGTGGGGTGGTTTTTAAAGAGCTGTATCCCCCTACTCACGTGGTGCTGCCGGGCCTATTGAGTCGTCACAGACCCCTCTGAATGATCACCGAAAAATAAGGCGGCAGAAACAATAGCGTGTCTTGATTAATTCAATTCTTTCAGGACCTAGTACCGTCGTCCGGGCAGCTCTGCACAATCGCCGCTTTGATAGTTGGATAAACTCACCCTCTCGCTAAAAGAGAATCTAATCTTTGGAAATAAGAAGGAAAAAATATGACTTGAAACGTCTTTTTTTTTTTTTTTTTTTTTAGATACTTAGTTTACAATTGGAAACATTCTCGCTTACACGCCAACGAAACGTCAAACTGTAGCCATCTACTGTAGCTTGATCCGGTCTCCCATCTGCGCTCCAGAGTCCAGATAAGATTATTTTTTTAAACGGGTTAAAAAGAACTGACCTGGTCTGTGGTGGCTGCAGTAGTGTTGGACTCTGACATGATGTGATGGTGACCAGTGGTTCTCTGATTTCCACTCCTGAGTTCTTCATTCACACTTTTCCTTTCGTTCCGCAGAAAGAGGGAAAAAAGAACACCCTCCTTTTGCCCTGGCTTGATTAATGCCTGAATTATTTTCACCTCATTTCATCTGATGGAGTTCTGCTTCCTCTCCGCCTCTCTCAGTCATTCGGCATGGTCGCCCACTCTCTCTCTCTTCCCTCCCTCCCTCCCTCACGAGCCCTCCCTCTCTTTTCTCCCTCTCACACTCACTTTTTGCTCACCCGCCCTCTCTCTGTGTCCATTTTCTCTTCAACTTCACCATTTCAGGAAAATACACCCCCCCACCCCATTCGTCCCCCACCTACCCTCTGCCCGTTCTCTCCACCTCCACCTCCTCCTCTCCCCCCCCCATTCTCCCCCCTCTCTCCCAAATAGGACAGGAGAGATCCACAGCCTTTGCCTCCACCTCCACAATGAATGGTCTGTTGTCACTCCAGCACCTTGGCTGCATACAGAGTGACGAGGGGGGGTGTGGGGGTTGTGGAGCTGGGAGGAGGGGGTGGAACTGTGGTTGTGCTGGCCGGGGACTTGCCGGGCCAGGCCGGAGTCAAGCCCAGGGGCTGCTGCCAAGCTTCCTCCAGAGATGAAAGGGAGGAGGAGTGAGGAGACGAGTGGCGGGCTGCAGACTGGACTCACTAGTCTTGCTGTCTCTCCTATTTCTTCCATTTGTTTTCCAGGCAGCTGCAGCCCCCAGGACCACCAACAACTCCCATTCACAGACACTTGACTCTCAAATCCTCATACCCCTGACACTGCCAGTTCCCTTCGTGTGTGTGTGTGTGTGTGTGTGTGAAGACGCAGGGCACAGCCGGGGGGCAGATACCCCACTTGCTGTCGACAACATGTTTGCAGAGTTCCGCCCTTTTAATTCATACTCTTTCCTCTCTCCGTTTTTTTTTTTTTCCTTCCTTCACAAGGTCCAACGGACGACTCCCTTATGGAGGCCGCCTTCACACAATGTATGGCCAACAACTCGCCACAAAGACGGCATTTGAGGGGAGATATAAAAGAGAAGGCCATTGCATTAAGGGCTGGGAAGAGGGACAAAGAGAGAAAGTGAGACAAGGAGAGAGATAAACAAAATGCCTCGTCACAAAAGGAGGCGATTTAAGACGCCATTCGTGGGCCAAGTCCTCGACAGAGTATGGCCGTCAGCGGTGTCAGAAGTTGACAGACAGCTGGCGGGATGCCTAATGAGTGTTTGATAGGTGAGGACAATGGAGGCAGCCGGTTGGCTGGAGCCACTCCATGAGCCGATGGGATTGGATGGAGAGACGTGGACAGCACGTATTGATTGGTCTATCTGCTCGAGAGCATGACTTCCATATGCAATGTTTAAGCATTGTCCCACTGTGGGAATAGGCTCATCTGAGTTCATAGCAGCATTACTGAGCTTGCATGTTAAGGATAACCAAGGCACAGTTGGCACATGATGAAAACATTATTATTATTGTTATTTTGGAATTTCACAAGAGAGGAAGAGAGATTTGATTATTTCCACATTTCAGACTTTCTGATGCTGTGTTTCCTGATTGTCCAAAGTTTTTTTTTAAGAACAGCTGCTGACAAAAAATTGCTTAGCTAGATGACTTGCAAAATACATCGCAAACATGCAGCCAGTTCTTTAAGAGTTCCTTTGGGCTGGCATATGAGTCCAAGCATCCACGAGAGCCTGTATGTGTGTGTGTGTGTGTGTGTGTGTGTGTGTATGTGTGTGTGTGTGTGTATGGTGTGTGTGTGTGTGTATGTGTGTGTATACAGTTTGACATTGCAGGTCATTATCATCTCTACAGGGAGCCTTCACTAAGCCCTATTAGCCCTCCACTACACAGCCCAAACACACACACACACACACACACACACACCACAGAATAGGTCACCAATAATGAGCATCTCAGCACTGCCTGACACTTATCAATAGTTGAATAGGAGAGAAGGAGAGAGAGATGGGAAGGGGGTCCTATAAAGATGAAAAGAGATAAATCGACTTAGAAGCAGCTGCAGCAGATCCCCCTCATCCATACAAGTAGTTGTTGACTGTTGTAGGGAAACTTGTTTTGCTAATTGGCTAGTTATGTCTGGTGTTTAGCTCCAACTAGAGATCACAGATGCCGAGCCTGTGGAATTGCCCAGAATAGCTAAAATCTTTTTCTCTTTTCTTTCTTTCTTCCTTTCTCTTTCATTCTTCCTTCCTTTGTTTTTTTCTCAATTTCGCAACAGCTGTGGTGTGAACTAGGATTATACAAACAACACACGAACAACAACATAAACACACAGTGAGTTTTGACCGCTATGCCTCCACACAGGAAGATAAGCCTTGTGCTACTCTGAGAGAGGTGAGCCTACAGCCAGCATATCCCTAGACCTCCAAGGGAAAGAGAGGAAGAAAGAGAAACAGGGAGAAAGAGAGAGAGAGAGAGGAGATAGTGTGAGTAAGGAAAGGACATTTACAAAAACATAAATAATGTGAACAGAGCTGTAGTCCTGCAATACTGTTAGTAATAGTAGTAGTAATAGTAATAGCAATACTGTTAGTAATAGGTATACTGTTATTAATAGTCTTTGAAGTGTTCTGAGTCCTGCACTTGGCTCTCACATGAGTTGTTTTAGGATCTGAGCTGCTGTCCAGCCAGACTCCATGAGGTAAGGTCAGATTAACCCAACCTGACCCCCCACACCCCTTTTCCCTCGGCCCCCTGCAAGCACCAGGCATGCCCCCGTCCATCCACCCCACTCATGAAAAGTATACATTACCAGGACTATTTTAGAGGCAGCGTTCAAAACTGGCAACAGAGAGGACAAAATATCAGTCCATCAAACTTTATTTATATAGCACAACAAATGCAAATCCAAGTGGAAATAGAAATAAGTACAAAAGGAAAGTAGAGCAAGGTGGCTACCCTCTGGCCCTCCTGCTGAACGGCAACCCCAGATAGAAGAGACTAGATACTCCTGGCCCTCTTCTACAGCTCTACTGCTGCCTAACGCTGACATCCACTCCTCTGTCTGGAGGAGGGGGCAGAGGGGGCGGGGGGGGGGGGGGAGGCTATTGGGAGCGGACAACTTCCGAGGCATGCAAGAATTTACAAAGGGTCGTGAGGCTGTGCACTGCCCATCAATGAGCCAGCCAGAGAGCAGGGGGACAACAGCCAGTTGCTATAGAGAGCAAGAGGAGGCCAAGGGGGAAAGGGAGGAGGGGGGGGAAGTAGAGAGTGAGGTACATGGACAACAAGAGTCGGGGTGTGAGAGAGAGGGGAGAAAAATGTGTGTGTGGCTACACTCCCTCTGGAAGAGCAAGAAAGGATTGAGAAAGGAGGTGGGGGTGTTCTTCAGTCCTGTAGCATGTTGTCAAGACAAAAATAAAGACGGTTAAAAGAATATTTGGCGAGGTTAGCATCCTCAGTGTAGCGTGTAGCATCTTCACAATAAAATAAAATACCGGTTGAAAAATCAAGTTGGGACATAAATTATAGTAAAGAATACATGAAAAATAGGAATAACGATGAGGGATTAGGCACATAGTCCCAAGCAAGATCCCACAAACCCCACGTGTAACCTTGTTAGTGTCACACAAAAGGTTGTTGACGCTTGATGGACGAAATATCCAATACTAGGATGGCATTTTGTAACGGTTATTAAAAAATAAAGAAGTCTGAGACTAATTGCTACTAATATGGACTTGACACACACTCATGCGATCACAAGACAGTCAGATAGATAAGAGACAGAAATCCTAGCTACAGGACAGTTAGTGATCCACTGTAACTAGGTGATCCAAGTCAGATCAAGCGGAGTGGAACGACTTGGGTTCTGAGGATGTCCTTTTAATTGGCCTAGTTTGTCAGAAGATAAGAGATGATCTGGGGTATGCACCTCGTGTGGACTGAAGATATTGTATTGTATAAGAGAGAGAACCAATCACACCACAGCTTATAGAACAATACAGTTGGTTTGATTCCTCGTTTCGATTGTTCATCAGGGAAAATGAAATGTATTTGTAATCTGTGAAATTATTAGGTCACATATTAATCATGAGAAAAGACTCAGAACGGCCATTATGCAGAGAAAAGGAAAGCTCCACTTTCTCTTTGAGTGTCGTTCTGTCTCGGTCTCTTGCCCTCACGGTGTCCATGTCTCTCTCCCAGTCGCTCTCTCTCCATCTCCCTCTCTTCGAGATGATAACAATGAAGTTTGGTCTTATTAAATCCAAATCCATCTAGATATCTGTCCTTTATCCCAATTAGCTTAATATCTCATCACCTCTGATTAGTGATCTGAACCAGGGATGAGAAGTGAGAGTCTCAGGGTCCTCCTGCTGTTCAGACGTGGGCTCTGGAGAGGGCGGTTATGGGTGCGCGGCAGGACGGACGACACCACAGAGGGAGGTCAGAGAACGAGCCCCTGGTTTAGCGTCACCGGTAGCTTTTTGTCCGGTCCCAACAAAGAAGGACACATTTCAGCGGAGACTGGGGTCGGGGACAACAACTTCCTGATCCCTCCTTTCTCTCTCGTCCACTGGGGGACTAGGGAGTGACGCGGCCAGGACGGGCTTCTGGGATACAGGAGCAGAGTTTTCCAACGCTTGGGTTAACCTGAAGTTTCCATGAACATTTCTCTGTCTCTCTCTCTCTCTCCCTCCCTTCTCTCTCTCTTCTCCTCTCCTGCCCCCACCCTCCCCCAACCCCTCAGTAATTTCGCTGGAAGGGACCCAGCTGTTAATTCTTTATAAATAGCGTGTAGCTCAGTTCCCCCTCAGGGAGACTGGGGGCTCAGTGGAAGCTTGGGAACAAATCGGGCCGGAAAAAGCACACAACATACACATTTTGACAAACATATGGGACCATTTCTGGGGATGAAAGTGAGGTGCATGTGACTGTAGCTCTCCTCACGTGGATGTACAATGAACCGATTAGAGCGACAGACAGCAGTGACCGTCAGCCTCAAAACTAGGAGGGGCCCGGTAGGGCGTTTTGTAAACAAATGTCAACAAATGTACATGTGTGCTGATGCGGTCAGTACAGGCTTTACCTACAGCCCTCACTGGCCACACGCACACGAAACAATAACAATAAAAATACAAGTATGATAATAATCTCTGTGTTTGCAGATATTACGGGTAGTGCTCAGTTTGATTACTACATCTGAAAATAAATCTTCATAAATCGGTTGAAAAATGAGAATCACAACGATCTTTATCAGTCATTGACATCTGGGGTAAAATTCAGCTGTATGTCACGATAAACAGAACCACCTCTGACTAGGAAGAAGAATACGTTTTAACTGAATGTGACTATGATCGAATTTAGTGTAGTGGCCTGGCTAATAGAAGAAAAAAAAAAAGTATGGAGGGGTGCTTTATCATGCATACACCAAACTGATTCTTTCTGACCTGTTCTCCAAGCACCTGTGATTGTGTAGCAGGATGCAGAAAAACACACACATATTACACATGTGACAGCTTCACTAGGTCACTTCACGTATCTAATGAGCATAACCACTAACTTTCCTAAAACAACGTATGGTGTACATTACAAACAAACCCGTAATGAGCTGACCTTTTCAAATCCATTTTTGACTTTCACTTTATTTCGTAATGTTATCGCTAGACCTTGTTAAAGAAGTCAACTAGTGGAGGCATCATAGTAGTGTTTAGTTGTGTTTTTTGTTTTGCACTTTTGTTATTGTCATTGGAGCTGGAAGGCTATATTCGTGTCCTCTGGGTTACACTTGTCCTCGCCTCCTTCTGCAACACTGAGGTCACCTCCTAAAGACTCCAACCGACGGGTGTTTCTCCAAGTGGGGGGGAGGCCTGAGAACTCCAGCCCGCCCCATGTCCCATGCCTATATCTGCCACTCAGCACACAACAGGCAGAGCAGGTTGAGTTCAAGCGCAACAAATCACCGAAATATGGGGTGAAAAGGCTTTGAAGACGCGCCCCACTGGAACCGTCGAAAATGATCATAACAATAAAAGTAATGAGAAGATTTAAGAGCCCCGTTGTCTCCTGCTATGCAAAACTGCTGTCCATAATTTCACGAACCTGAAGAGGAGGAGAAATGGGCTTTCTTGTTTATCCTTTCGGAATGGGGGCGGTGGGTGGAGGAGGAGGGCGGTGGGTGGAGGAGGAGGGCGGTGGGTGGAGGAGGAGGGTGGTGGGTGGGCTGAGGTGGCTATTAAATGGAAAAAGGGATGGAGGAAGTAACGGGGCAAAACAGAAAAACTAAATTTTCAGCCTGAGTGGTTTCTTCAAATGAAATCTAAAGGGCGAAACTCAATGGGCCCCCTTTTTTTCGGTCGGGGAGCCTTTTTAAGGGAGCACAGCAGTGGACGTGTTTGGCATTTGGTGGCCCTTGTTCTTCTATTGTGTGTTCGCCACAGTGGCTGCTTTTGCTCGGGCCCCTGATGCTCTCTCCCCATGCAGTCCACTGTACAGCCATGCAGTCATCCAGGCAGCACGGAGTCTCAAACAGAAACAGAAATCATGTGGGACTTCCTCACCGTCTCCCCTTCCCTCTGTTCTCCCCCCGTCCACATCTGTTCCCATGGCCTGAGCCCGGGGGCAGGGCTGCACGGGTGCACAGTTAGAAAAGATGTGAACACTGCAGCTAATTCAGCTGACTGACTGACTGGCAGCTCAATATGGCCCTTACATAAGGAAAGAGGGAGAGACGAAGAGAGAGAAGGACATTGAGAGAGAGAGAGAGAGAGAGAGAGAGAGAGAGAGAGAGAGAGAGAGAGAGAGAGAGAGAGAGAGAGAGAGAGAGAGAGAGAGGCGCAAACTGAAAAGAAGGTGTCGCGTCCCACCTGAAACTGTTATCCTCGCACACATACCCTCACCAGAGAATTCCACAAGCGCACCTACGCACACCAAGAAACACAAACGGACGTCTGGACCCCTCGGGTCCCCTCGACGTACCTCGACAGAAAAGTCAACGGCGAGCTCGAGCTACTCGGCACTGTTCAGCGCAGAACAATAGACACTTTGAAATAACCTCTTTGACAGTTTTCACAGCTCCGGAGCAAATGTCGCAGCCCAGAGGCTCCTGGCGGCAGGCCTGCGGGCTGGAACGTGTGCAGCTAGGGCTCCTGTCCTGGGGGAGCCGTCCGACGGGCCCCGGGAGCCTCCATTTGTTTCCCTTTATTTTCCACTTCACAGAGAGCAGCACACATTAGGGGAAGGGCCCATGGGAAATGGGAACACACACACACACACGTGTGTGTGGGTGAGCGCACCCACACACACATCACTAAACAAGAGAGAAGTAACAAGATCAGCGCACTTTCACAGCTTGCCCCGAAACTCTTTGGTCTCCGACAGGTCAGGCAGAACCTGGGATTCGAACCAGCAACTTTTTGGTTATAGTAGTTCTACACTTTAGTTTCTGTCAGGCCAGGCATAAATCTACCCTGCTGGGAGTTTGCCTCATTACTGAGAACATAACGAAACAGCAGAATGCAATAGAAGACCACTGTTTGGTTTGCGAGACTGAAGTGTCTGATTCTCAGTTTGTTTGTACCAGGAAGTGTTTAGACATGCACAAGGACGGTCACGCAAAGTTCTAGCCAAAATTGGGTGCTCATAGGCACAACAGTAGGAGATACTCTGAAACCTCCTGTAGCATTAGCATAACTAGATGATGTCAGTAAAGTTGTGTTTGGGTATTTTGTGTGCCATAGGTAAATGGTGGCTATGCTTCACTATTCTAATCTCGTCCCTCAGACAGCTAGCAAACAGCCAGCCAAATAACCAGCCAGCCATGAAATAATGCTCTGAAAAGAGACAGCTACACCTCCCACTTCATTCTTCTTCTGCAAACACAACTCTTCACATCATATCCTCCGCTCAGACACAATGGAGAGAAGTGAGACATTAAATACAGATAAATTAGAGACACAGAGAAAGCGGGGGGCTTTTGCAGCTTTCTAAGATCATATGCCAGAAGCCAATCTGCTCGTCCATTCAGGGAATCTATGTCTAGAAGACATAGAACACTGAACAAAGACGCAGGAGATTTAACCTCTTAGAAACGTTTCGATGGGTCAGCATTGACTTTAGATGGATGAGATTTGGAGCCAAATCAAAACCTGATTTACAGCTTGAACAGATGGCTACCGCTGTAGAGCAGTGGGAATAACCGGAGTCACCTGGCCAAGCAGTAACTCAGGAAGACTAAAGTCCTTTATATGAGTAATTCAACTGAAAACCAGGTAGAGGGGTCATGTGATCGATCACGTAAGAAAGAGAGTGGACAGAAGGACTGGACTGGGCTGCATGCGTCTGCAGGAGAGAGGGATGCTAATGGAAGTGTGACAGTTGGTGATGGGACAATCACCCCGTTCTCCCTCACTCCCTGCCAGCCCTTCTTCTCTGTCTCTCACCCCCCCTCCCTCCTTCACCCCCGTCTCTCCTCTTCCATCCTCCTGCACTCGGTTTCTCCTCCACCCGCTCCTTACTCTCCCCATTCTTCGTCACCTTCCCCCCTTCTCTCACCCGTGCCTCTCTTCCCGTCTTTCTCTCCCTCCATCATGACTGACACGGCCGCCTGTCGGCCCAACACAACAGAGCCAGGGATCAGAATCCGGACGGAAAATCGACCAATCACAGAAGGGGAGGCAGATTGGGTTTGTTGTTCTCTTCTTCAGTCTTCTCCGCTGGACTCCCAAGGTTAACCTTAAACCTCTCAATGCTTGTTTTCCAGCTACGATAACAAACTGTTTGTTTCTCGGCCCCCCTGGCCTTGGCCCTGAACCTGGTTCAAAAATGTGATCGGGCTACGTCATTTGAACACGATTGGTCGTGTCGGTAGTGCTGAATAGTGCACATGGTTTGAAAGAACTGAATGCCATTAAATCTAGTACAAGTTTAAACACTGCATTATGCAAACACGGTTTGACTGATTGATGTCACCTTTGTATTAACAATTTAAGTCCATTTCTCCTTGCAACACAGCCTTTCTTTGCTCCCTTTATCCACCTTATCAATCTGCACACAACAAACATCAGTCAGCACATGCTCTGAACGACTACATTCAAACCTGGAGTCCACAATAGAGGAAGCCAGCCAGCAGAGCATTGCAGAGCAGAGCCAACAGAGACAGACTCAGGCAGCTTATCCCTACCTGGCAACACTTGCTCACCAAGGCACGCTTGCGGTGCTGCCAGTCGATCGATCAGTCAAAATGGCAGTGAAGCACACACCCTTTACCACGAAACTCCACTGACAAGTGGTTTGATTGACACCCGCTATCATGATAAAGAGCCAGATAGCCAGATATCAGGACAGAGAGAGCAAGCAGAAAGAGAGGGAGTTACAGTGTAATGTATTATTATCAGTTTAAATGAACCCAATGGGAGCACAACACAACAAATATATGGCAGATATCAGAAAATAAAAGACTCAAAATGAGTGAACATGTGCAGAGGTACTTCATGGTGCATAGAATCAAAAACTGAGCCAGTGACACACCACCTGATTGATGACTTCTGTGACATCAGTATGTGCTGGGTTTGTCAACTCCGTAAAGGCCTGATAGCAAGACAATTATTAACTATTGCAATAACCAGCTATACTTACTATTTCTAAGAATCTGACTTATCAATCCAGGAGGAAATCAGAAATTTTTCTTGGAACTACTCAAAGAAGTACTTCAAAATGTAAAAGGTTCAGTGGTGACATTATTCCGAAATCTTTAAACAACAACCAATGGCAGTTTGAGGTGTAGTAAGTTCAATCTCCAATTCCTTCCTTATTGGAGTCTTCCTGTAGGAACACTGCTGCTCAGGTCTCGACTGGTGAACTGGCCATGGGGGCTGAGGCCAACAGGACACCCCTGGTCAAATGTGCTGGCTTTCTAGGGTGGCTTCAGCACCACACCCTACTTTTAAAACTAAACACAACAATCGAAACACGCTTGGCAGTCACTGAGGTGGTGTTGTGGTGCGTCTTCTGTGTGAGGAGAGCTGCTTTGGGAGTTAGGAGAGGGGGGGGGCTGCATAGTAACACCACAGCTAACAAATTGGGACTTACCAGGATCCCAGCAAACTGCTTCTCCTCCATAGTCAGCTCTGTCTAGCGAGAGACTTCTTCTGTGAGTGTGTATCTCCGTATCTCTCTCTCTCTCTCCAAGGGACTCTTCTCCTGTGTGTGTGTGTGTGTGTTGAGCGCCTTGGGTGTCTTCGTCTCTGTGAGTCTCTCTCTCTCTCTCTCTTCTCTCCCTCTCCAACGCCTGGTCTCGGATGGAGGCTGGAGTGGCGTCTCTGCTTTGTGTTAATTCTCCTCTAATCCCGGCACTTTTCTATGCTGTGAGGGAGACATGTGACAGGGAGGGGGGGGGGGGGGAGGGAAGGAGGGGGGGGAGGGAAGGAGGGGGGGGGAGGGAGGGGCAACACTTTTTAGGGTTCTTTCAAAATGTCCAAAACACGACATTTTTGGATCAATGAAAAACGAAATCTTTGTAGAACATGAGCCAAACACTTTCAGAAACTTTTATGTTGTTTGACCTGTCTTAGTACCTTCTGAAACAAAATGCAGCATTGTGCTGTTACAACAAACTGTTGTAACTTATTGCGAAAACACAACCCATACCACAAAACCTCTTCAACTTTTTCACTTGTTCTTATGACTGCCCTTCGTCTTTGTTGCAGGGAATTTCCATAGTAACACAGTGTTTGCACCAGATCTAATCAATCATCTGACGATATGATTTCCTGATATACAGTCTTTACAAAAACACAGAAAAAGTCAACTTAATTTCACTTTAGGTTGATTGCCATTGACATGCATGCCTTACACTTCTTACTTCTGACATTCATGCATATTCTCTCTCACACACACACACACACACACACACAACTCGGTAGACATATTGCTTTGTAAAGTTAGACTTGAGTTGTGCACTCCAGTCAGGGTGTCTTTTTCAACAACAAAAATGTTTATTTGTCAGACAAATGATTTATGAAAGTCTGTGTTTTAAGGATGACCCATTGTTTCACCTTATAGGCATAACATTACTAAAAGACAGACAGTTAATGTGGCCATGGGAACGCAAGCATCCTACTCTTGTCTACTCTGCTGACAGCATCGCATCTCAATAAGCACAAGATTAAGAGCCTGTCCCCAAAAGGTGGCCAAATATAGCTACCAAAATATTGACACACACACACTGCATGCCCCAGCCAACCTAATGCAACCCACTGACACATAATCCAACACCACCCGATTATAAAAGAAGACTTACCATAACGGAAGAACCAATAACCAATAACCTCTCAGACTTAAAACACTATTCAAAAAAAACTATTAAAACTTGGGTTTAGATGAGAACTATAGTGGCTAGGTTACATATGGTATGTTAGGATGGAACCAGTAGGAGTCAATGTCCCCTGTATGCTCTGTCCTCCCTGTCCCTCTCCTGCATGTACAGTCTGGATCACAGCTGCTTCACTACCATTGGCCAGTCTCTGAGAAGAGAGAAAAGGAGTTTGTTGGTGGAAAACTACAGCAGGTCTAACTCTGGCTCTAAAGCAGAGAGAGAGAGAGAGACAGAGAGAGTGAGGGGGCGTGGGGTCCCTGTGTATACTTGTGTAACCTCACCCTCCCACCTCTACCACCTCCACCAGCTCCACCCCAGTGTGTTCTGATGGTTGTGGTGCTTCTGGTTTGAGTCTAACATGTTTGACCTGCCCTTGATCAATGTCTGTCACCAAAAAGTTACCCATTGGTCCACTGGGACTTGTATTGTACATGTGCGCACACACGCGTGGGAACATAAAACCTCACGGCAGTGGGCTAGTGAGAGCTAGCAACACTGGGAAGTGGTTGAAAGTGGACATTCATTTTCTATGCTTTCTTATGTCAATACTAACATTCTCATGGTCATATCACCCAAAACTAGTTATATTAACATTTCAGCTATGATGTCTCTCAACATTTAAGTAATTGTTGTAAGAATGAGAAGAGAGGTTTGTAAATGGAATATTATATATTTTGATAAATATCATTTTTTTATTTTTTACATGTTTCACTACTTAACATCGCATATAAGCAGTAAGTTACGAAACTGATTATATTTATACATGAAAAATATATTGACTCTTGTATTTGAATGGGGTTCCTATCCCCCCCAAGTTGGTAACAATAAATAAGGTTGTAAGTAAAGTTCCATTTCCATTTAGTTCAAAACAGTTCTGTTTATCTCCCAAGTGTGTGGCTGAGTGTTTACACAGAACCTTCTGCTGCACAGTGATACTACACCTCCACCCACTACAGATAAACAGATAGCTCTGGAAAACACTGAGCCCTATTACTGCTTGGACCCTCAACTACACTCTTAGTATACATAGATACACTCAGAGGAAAGTGGTAGTAGCCAACTAGCCAAGACACAAAGCTTGGGTTTCACCACTACACAACATGAGTGATTAAAGCAGGTGTGTGACTGTACGTCAACACAAAGTCCTAACTCAGGACTGCTGTAAGGTATTAAGCATAAGTCATTAACTGAGTCTTTACCCTGTAGAACAAAATAGGACTTAATTCTCTTAACAGTGTCTACTAACACATGACAACAAGACCAGGAACAGGGTTGGGCTGTACTCGCCCGGCAACACCAGACAGTGATGTAGCCTACCCATGCACTTATTGCCAAATAACCACCAACCTATTCATCCAAAACCTGGGTTAGGCAGGCCTATTTTGTCTTGGAGAACGTTCTGTTCCTAGAACAAGTTATTTTTCTGTGACTATGAGTTATTGTACCAGCGTGCAGCCACTGACACTGATAATCTTCTAACTGGATTAGTGAAGGGTGGCCTTGGCCCGGTGAGGACCAGTCACTGTATTGACTGAGAACCAGAGATGTGAGTGTCAGGTGTAGACTTACCCAACACCTCCACCACCACAATCACCTACAACACCTCCACCACCACAATCACCTACAACACCTCCACCACCACCTCCACCTACAACACCTCCAACACCACCTCCACCACCACCACAATCACCTACAACACCTCCACAATCACCTACACCACCACCACAATCACCTACAACACCTCCACCACCACCTCCACCACCACCACAATCACCTACAACACCTCCACCACAATCACCTACAACACCTCCACCACCACCACAATCACCTACAACACCTCCACCACCACCTCCACCACCACCACAATCACCTACAACACCTCCACCACCACCACCACAATCACCTACAACACCACCACCACAATCACCTACAACACCTACAACACCTCCACCACCACCACCACCTCCACCTACAACACCTCCACCTACAACATCTACACATTTGGACCTTGTCAAACGAGCTAGAGGAGGAGGAGCTCCGCTTGAATATATTTGCTTCTAAATAACATTGTAGAAGATTCTACAGGCAGGTGACAGCAGCAGATCACCTCTCTTTCTTTCCATCTCCTTTCATATTGCTGAAAGTCATAAAAATGTTAACGATCGAAAAAAGCTCAAGTGAAGCTCAAGAGTATAACTTGTTTAAGTGGAACTCTGAGGCATAACTGAACCAGTGTATTCAGTAAATCAGTGTAATATAACTCGACAAGTGACCGTTGCTTTGGTCGGTTCAAAATATTTTTGTAAAGGACAGACAACCGGCTTCCCGAAAGGACAACATTCCAGATGTTCACTCAACCAGAGGACAGCAGGCTGAAGATTGCCATAATAAAGCCTAATCCCAATCAATACCCACCATACAGAGAGCCAGGCTGGAATGGAATTCTACTGTTTGTCTAATAAGAGAGCCCTTTACTGCCAGGAAGAACGACAATGATAAGAGTAAAATAACAATCCTTGGGGGCAATTATTTTTTTGGGACTCAAAATGAATTCCAAACCTTCCTAAATAGACTTCAACAGTAGGTCACTGTACAGCACAGTGTGATATAACCCAGTACAGTGTTGTTCTGTCTTCTCTCCCATTCCACCTTTTGGTAAGCTGGACCTATGATGCCTGTTGTGTAGTGATGGGTTATGTGATAATATTACCAAGACATTTACGCTTTGATTACTGTTGCATAATTACTAAAGTGGATAATAATACAACAATATTGATTACACTGACCAAAAGGTAGGAGTTTCTTGTAATCATGTGTTAGTCTGATCTAGATATGTCAACAAATCAACTGATTTTATGGGAAGAGAAACATGAATCTAATCTAAAAGTATATTTGTCTATAGAAAGACTATAGAGTAAATAAAAAGGACAACAAATCTGAGATATGAGTAAAAAGTAACAGTGAGGATTGTGTGAATAGTTGCACCATTGGTGAGGTCTTGTTCCAACTGGGAAACACTGACTAATCAGGCCAGGTGGAGTCAGAAGTCCATTCCACCTTGTGGAAGGCTCTCAGATGGAATTTCAGAGTAGCCTTACTCTGCATGAGATGTTAGATGTCACACATGGAACTCTGTTAATTTTCCTTGTTTGGTCAGGCCGATTTCAGAGCTGGAACTGGTGATCTGCTTCAACAGCAGGATCCGGACCAGGGTCTTGGTTGGTTTGAAGAAGAGGTGGCATCTGTGTCTCTCCCTTGGTGGTTGAGGCTGTTTCCAGATATGAAAACTGTAGGCCTGAGCCCCGAAAGCCTGAACCCAGTCAGAGGCCTGGGTCCTGAAAACAGAGTACACTGGGAATGGCCGAAGACCCGAAGACCATGTTCAAAGTTTGTCCTATAGTTTGTCAGCTCACACTGACAATTTAGATCCCAGAACCAGATAGGATAACTAATAGGTACATAAAGCAGGGTTCACTTTCCCTCACTTTCCTTCCAGACCATCACAAATCATAGCTATGCCACAGTGAACTGTTTGGTTTAGTTGCTTCAAGCTGTGAGACAGATTTGGTTAGCCTTGATCCAGCTGTGCAGCATAACCACAAACTCAACTTCTCAACAGCACCCTGCAACGCATCTGGGATCCAGTCACTCAATCTCAGATTTATGGCTTTCATTTAGACGCACTTTTTGTTAGAGGAAACGATCTAATTACCTCAGACCACAACACAACGGCTCTCCAGCTACAAGTGTCTAGAATTACAGTGCCTACAAAGTTACATTGGAAGTTGTTTTGTCTGCAAGTTCCTCACCGGTATATAGTCTGTGATGTAGAGAAGAGTACAGATGCCTACATGTTATCCCATATCGATTCAAGATGGTTTTAGAATCCATCCTTAACATACAAATCTGCAAACATAATCATACTTCAGCTAGTCTGAACAAAATCGTTGTGACCCACTGTCGTGGTGCAAAAGGTGGATCACAATGACCCGAAGGCACCACAAGGGTTGAGATCAGATGTATGAGCTAGCTTTGTCTTAGTCAAAACCTGAAGGTCGATTTTGTTCTCTGAACCAAAAAGAGAACGTTGCCTGCTCGCAACCTTGTGTACTTCCTACAGACTCAGAGAGGACCAGGGTGGACACTGGAACATGGATCTCTCAATCAGTTCAGTTAGAGCATGCCACGTTCACATGTTGACAACAGCCTTCCTCATCCAGGCTTGAGCTCATCAGTCACTCTGCTTGTAAAAGTTGTGCGTGTTGTTGACAATGAGCAGGGAAGATCATTCAACAGACAAGCAACTCTCTTTCCTCGGTTAGGAGAAATGTCAGACAATCACACTGGCCCCAATCACAATGACAACATTGACCTCTGGGGGTTGAGCCTCAATACAGCAGCCAAGACTAGGAACAAATGCCTGAGAACAATTCAAGAAAATTAATTAGACAAGGGAAAACAAATCATATACAAAAATTATCACATAGGAGTGACTTTGCTGGTTTGTAGGTTATGGGTAACATTCCTAAAAGGTGTGTTCACAACTCAGAGGTGGGGGAAGGAGCTGGCTCAAGGATTGGGTGTGTGTGAGGCCCATCTCTGTGTGTATATATATGGGGAAGGGAGGGGGGGTCTGGATTGCATTCATGCATGTAAAGCTACTATTGACATGGCCTAAATTTCTAGCTTTTAGTAGAGCATTTGAGTGGTTGTGATGTAGCTCAGGCTTCTAGTACTACAGCTGCTACCCTGGCATTAAAATGAGCTTTTCATTTTATCCCCATTAAATGTGTTAATGTTAGTGAGGTAAGCGTGTTGTTCTCTATGTTAAAATAGTTCTGTAACTGAAATGTAGACATATTCAATGCTGTCAACTTAATCTGGTATTAATGAACTAATCTCTTGAGATAATTAAAGGTTCGTCTCGAGCCCACCACAGAGCCACTGACAGTGCCACGTGTTTGTCTTTACGGAAATTGGTATGTGATAATGTATCGTTTCGCTACGAGGAACTAGCCAACTGCTCATTACAAGGCCAATTTGAAGAAAATAAACTACATTTGTTATGATGATTAAAAATAAAGGCTACCTTTAGTTGTTGGTTTATATTAGTCGATGAGGTTGTTAATGATACAAAGACAGTGGATTCGGCGCTGATCACACTAAATACCTTTCCAGGGCCATATAGCCTAACTATGGGTAAATACGTGAAATTCCAGGCATATTGCCAAAACGCTATTAGCACACATTTCAGCTTTAACATGCTTGACAACAAAACGATGGCATTGTTATTATAAAGTAAATTGGATATTTATAATATTCAATGTCTCAAGTGGACTAAGCCATAGGTTAAAGAAAAATGTTAATCTATGCCCTTGATTATTTTTATGACATGTCTATCGCTTACCATGGCGAGGTCTTGACTTCTGAATAACTTCGTTCATCGGGTTAAGTTCATGGCTATGTTACATTTTAGAAGTTGCATCACTTTGCCTGAGCAGCCACAGGCTTCCTCCTCCTCGGCTCAGTGTAATACGGCACCGCCTCCTTCAAAGTAAACCCCGCCTCTCTAGTAAAATACATTAATTTCCATCTCCGACTCCTCCCTTTCTTGTGGAATCTTTGTATGAAAGGTGATGAGATGCGGTGGCATGTGCAACTTACTTTCATCTGCTACGCAGTAGGCATACAGCTTCTTGACTTTAACGTGTGGTCTTTTAAGTCTTCTGTCTTGTCTGCGGCTATTTTGATGATCACCGATAACCTGTTTGGAATTGGAAACATTGCCCTACACATTTGATCATGATTGCGCCCATTGTCTTCTAGCGTGTTGTGAAGTAACCGAACAGTAGCCGAAATGAATTTGATGAGTTAATGTTTTAAAAGTATCGTATCTCATAGCACATATGTATTATTAGTAAGCTTCAAATGGGTTACATTGTAGTTTAAGTCCACAATACATGCCTTTCTAAATCGAGTTTCCACGTGCAACGTTCCCATTGTCTGTAGTCGAATCATGCACGAATGGTAACAAAATATCAGACACAGAATGCTTTAAGGTAACGTGTAATGGAATGATTTGTTTACATGTTTGACACAACAGGTTAGGCTAATTACTAAATTAAGTACGATTGTAATGACTGAAAGATGGGTGATCACATAAACAAAGCATGTGCAGACAGGTGTGATATATTATAGGCTACGAAAGTATGTAGAGATGGAGTGATCAAGAGACGGTAAGAGAACCTGAAGAAATGCCTTTGTTCAGTGAGCTTTTACCTTTTTACAGACAGGCGGTAGGGTTGACAATATGCAGCCTTATGGATACAGCACTGCGGATTGTGCACAAGGTGCAGGGGAAGAGGGTAGGGTTTGGGGAAGGAGGGAGGGTGATGGGCAAAACGCAACGAGAGACATTAAAATTTAAATTTTATTTTGAACATATGAAAGCATCGAAAATGTGAATTAGCCTACGCCTATACTGAATAATGGTCAGCGGGATCCATTTGAGACCCAAGTACTTTAAACGTTAGTTAAGTGGAGACGTTTGGAAACTATAAGCTTGTTGTTTTATACATATTTAATTGCAAAGCCTACTGAACCATGCATCATTAAGGGACAGGAGTGGCACTAGAAAGCTTAGGTAATGCATAATTTGGCAAATAATAGGATTTATGTCCGATGCCAAGACCAGTTAGTTTGGTACATAAGCTACCACCGCCGTCGTGTGGTAAGGTCCGACAACTACATGTTAAAATATACTAATACATGTATTTATTTTCACAATAGAGGGCGCCATTTACCTAGTTTTAAAGCTTAATGGCCAACTCACAGACGTTCAATCCTCCATCGTAAACCTGAGATCGTGTGAGATTTGACACGCAATGTATCATAGGATAGGGGGCCCTATATATTCATGCGAGCTCTAGGCAATGTAAATCGGAGAGACAATCAACACAATGTTAGAATGTACTAATGTCTTTTTGAATAGCCTATTTGTTCAAGTAGGTTTTAGTTCAATCTTTTAAATATGTGAACTGTTTATTATTTAGCCTATTTAATCTTACTGTGTTGTCATTCATTGTTTAACATATATCACAATATTGGAAAGCAGTGTTCTCAATAGACTAGACTACTTGTAATTTCTCCACCGGTAGGGTATGGCATCTTTATTGTTTCAAAAGGCTAATTTAATGAGGTTTCAACTGGGAAGTCATAAGTTTAATTCACACAATTTCATTTAAATTCCCTTTTTCTTTATTTAAACACTTTAAACAGAGCTATTTACACTAGTTTTACATTTGAACAAACATCGATGTTGAGTGGTAATATATGGACTTTATTTTCTGCTGCTTCATTTAAAATTCCCCGCTTGAAGATTATATTATTGTGTTGATACTCTTGGTAGCCTACTGGCCAAAATCTTCATCTTCACTTTCAAATTTGCCCCTGAACCTCTGGCAATAGGAATTGATTCAAGTAAAGAGTTCCGCTACTTCCTTCCAACACCATTTAAAGTCTCGAAAGGCACGTTTTTGTAACTTGTAATTATTTTATTTTACAAATCTATAAAAAACACACTAAATGTCTCAAGTTCTGAACTTTAACAACACATGAAATAATATACTAATAATAGTACATAAATACCATTAGCCTAGGCCTACATGTTGTGAAAATATAAAAGTTATAGATTTTTTTTGTAAACGCCCCCCCCCCCAAAAAACTGGGTCCTGCCCACATTCAGTGTTAGTTTGTTTGAGAATGCATGTAACCAAAGCAGGCACCAACATTTAATAATTTATATGGAGGGCAGAGCTAATGCTCATTCTCTAAAATTGCCTAAACTGAACTACCATAATTTAGAAATTACAACATGTACAAAATTTACAATAAGTGTCGTTTGAAACCCCACAGCATAGAATGACAATAACGAGGTCCAGATCCAAGTGTCTGTAATAATTCACATATGCCTCTTCATGTGCAGCGCGAGGTGGTCAGAGCGGGAAAAGGCTCGTTCACACAGGTGGCACTGGAATGGCCTGTGGCCGGTGTGCTTCCTGTAGTGACGAGTCAGCTCGTCAGACCTAGCAAACTTCCATCCACAGCCCTCCCAGTTGCAATGGTATGGTTTTTCACCTGTAGACAAGAAAAAATAAACATTTAGATATCTGCGCAGATCATTTTAATCCAAGCGTGTCCAAACTGACAACATTGAAGCGCATGCAGGGCCAAAATAACATCAACCATATGTCAGACTGACATGACTCCAAATTACCTGTATGGGTTCTCATATGGGCCTTCAGGTGAGAGCTCTTAGTGTAGGTTTTTCCACATCCAGGAAACTCACAGCTATGGGTCGCGGTGCGTTTTCTGGCCCAGGACCGGCGACCCCTTTTTGGCTTGCTATCATCCGGCGCATAAAACTCCAGAAGTGGCGATGACGGCGGAGTGAGTAACATTCCATGCATGGTGGGATGGTGTGACCGCAGTGGCTCTCGATACAGGCCGTACTGTCCGTGAAAATGTGGCACACTCTGGTGATGCGTGTATTGCGGTGGGGCTGGATAAGTCGTGTTCATATACTGATGAGGATGTGCCATTTGGGGTGGATGTTGATGTGTGTTCATGTCACCCGGGTGCCTGTCTTTGTGTGTCACCCCGTCTGGAGACACATTCTGCTGCATGATATGGGGTTCGAACCCCTGGACGGCGGCTGACTGTGGATGCGTGAAGGCGGAATGCATGGCACAGTGCGTGTGTTTCTGGTCATACATTTGTCCCATGTAGTCCCCCGCCATCATGCACGACTGCTCAGCGGCCTCTTTCTTAATTTTAAATCCCATTGGGTGAGAGCTGGCCACAGGGAAGTGGGCAGGAGTGGTCGTGTTTAGGGCGCACAGTTCAGTGTACTCGCTTCTGTCAGTCAGAGGCTTGGCACAGTATTCTGGCAGTGGCTCACCCTGGAAGTTTAGCTCAGGAGTAAGCAGTTCAGCTACAAGGCTATGTCCAGGGCTGGTGCTGAAGTTACCATCGCCGTAACTGGGTGTGTGTAGACCGTCGCTGTCACCCACAGTGCTGCAGCTCTCTGGTGACTCAGGTAGAGAGTAGGAACACGGTTGGCGAGATAAATTGTTGCCTCCTTCGTTCATGGTTCCGGTAGTATTGGACAGAATGAATTCTAGATCCAAGAATTTCGCAAGATCATCTTCGTCTTTGCTCGGAAAAGCAGGTGATTCAACGATACTGAACGCCACTTCAATGTGAGGTTTCAGACCTGTTGCCCTGGTTTCGAAATCATCGACTTTCCAGAGCTAAAAATGAAATGAGAGACAACGTTAGACTCATGCATGCATATGGTGTTTTACAAGCTTTCAAAAAATAAGTAGCACTGATAGGCAATAATGGGGTAGGCTATATAGGAACTAAATGTTGTATAAAAAAAAATTTGATCACAGCGTGCACGTGACTAGCCTACTTAGATCATAACAATTAGACATGACACTCACCTGAACAATTTCAGACTGCTTCTCGTCCATAGTTTGAGGGTCGGTAAACGAAGTTAACGACGGCAGTATGGCATCAACGAGGGCCATCGCAAACTTACAAAACAGTTAGATTAGTCTACTTCTGCAGTTTGACGCTTGTTCAAATTCAATAATGGGTAAGTGAAGCTGAAAGTTTGAGCCATATATATGAGACCGTATGGTTTACTCAGTACAGCATCAACTCTACAGTCCCTACTGCAAATGTGACCTTTAAGTCTGCTTATAACTCCCCAGCAGTCCTTCTTTGTGCTGGGGGTGTGTCTTACCTTCTGCACCTGATCGACCAATAGGATGAGGTCGGGAAACTGTTGCGTTTCGATCTCTCATCAACAATGCATGTATAATGTAGGCTTTCTATAATTAATGCATGCATTACGATACAAATTACAAGTGTAACAGTGTGTGCATATATTGTCCTTCAACAAACTTAATTCTATGCCCTGAAGAAGACTTTAGTTTGATGATTTTATCATTTGAATAATTGCCAATTATGGTTATTGTTTTCGAATTATTATAGGCTACAATTCATTGTAAAACAATAACAACACACTGTATCATACTTAAACCAAAAACATTTATGAGAATAAAAAAGATTTTTGTATGTAGAAAGTATATATTCATGTTTTGTTGTCACGATTATTAGGCCATGTCCTTATTTCAAGAAGTTTGCGTTCAAGTATTTTCTTCTGTGATTGAGTTCATGTTAATATATGACAGTTAGGCATAGGCCTTGATAGGGGGCAACTCTCCACCTCTAATGTAGCCTAATGCAGGTAAGGTATAAAATAATTGTAGGCCTACATCAAATTAAATGTATGCATCCAAATATTACAATTATCACCGATGCCCCACACTGGGTTATTGCATCACGTTATTGCATTACGCGTTAGCTTACTGAAACAAATTTCGTCAAGTTGCATATGCTTAGAAAACACATGAAGATACTGGGTAGTAGTTTCGTAAAAGCTCTTATAAAGCAGGCACAAAAACAGAAAAACAGGCCTATTTGTAAGTTCACTTCAAATCATTAATTTCTCAACGTGATCCCAGGTTGTTTAACATCTAAACAATAGGCTACATGTGTGAATGCGCACTATTTCTGTCTGCAAACTACCGAAACAACTAGCCTATTTAATCTCGATGTAAACAAAGCAGGTACAAACTCGTTAATGTTTTTTTATGCAGACAGACCGATTCTTTATGTAATTAGGCAAATATACGACTTAACAAGCTGCTTAGAACATCCGCAAATAGGGTTTTCTAGTCCAGCCTGCTTTATTTTAAAATAAACCAAATATGCTCTGGCCTAATTATATAGCCTATAATGTATTATAGGCCTATAGTTAATAAAACGTTTTAAAATCTCTTTTGTATTCACTTTCAGCAGTGGTCATGTTGCCTTTAGACATTTTTGACCGATCGCCTAGCTTGCCCAGAGATCACACTGTCATCTGAATCATAACGTTTTGACCGCCTATCACACGTTTGGCAGCGCTCTCTAATCCTATAGGCCGAGTCTGCCCGAGTGACTCTACACAACTGTTCTCCGCCTTTATACTCTGTTATTTTTAAACCTCCTACGCAAATCAGATTCCGGTTGTCTGTTGCCAAGTGGAAATTGAGTTAGTTTCCTGAGGGAAAAAAACTATTCTCTTCCTTCGCTTTCTCATCTCAGTGGGCAGACACTTTCCAAACGGACTAGCGGCCAGACAATTAGGCCAACATTTTCACGTTTATATATCTGTTGAGAAATTGTGTAAGCTATATTTGAAATAGTGCACATGCTTGCAACCAAGGCTATCCCAAATTAAAATGTGTAACTGAGACAGGAAGGTGGGGAAGGATGCACGGAGGTGAAAGCTATTTCCTATCTTGTAATCAAACGTAATATCAGCCCTAGACATGTTAAACCAAGTAGTGCGCAGAGCAGAGATAAATAGAGAATCGCCAATGGGGTCATGTTTCTTCTTTTGTGTTTATCTGTGTTCAAAGAGAGGAAGTCTCCTCTTGTTTTCTAAACACAATTAAAGAAGATTACAGTTTGGCATACACTCCGTTTTCCTTGATAGGCCAATGTTTTTGGAAATGCATAATTCATCCATGAAAACTTCGAGGAACTCGTTTTCATACTAACCTATTATATAGATATAAAAATCGTTCATTCATCATTTGTGCTGGTCATATTTGCTTTCTTTAATTTGAACAAACGTCACTTATGTTGCGTAAAGAGCCTATAAATGTCAACAAAGTGATGCCGAAATTAACAATCTGGGTAAACCCAACCAAAAACCAACCAAATCATAGATTTGTTGTTTATCTGTGTGACTTGCACCATCTTGAAGTTTCGTAATTATACAGTGTCTACCTAGATTGATGACTTATTTTTCAGTAACTTAATTCAGATTTTTTACTGTCCTCTCAAGTTTAACACTCCAAACCAGTCATACTCTGCATTATATTGACCAGAGTTGTGATGTAAATATGTCTCACATAGGAATCATGACAACATTGGCAAGAAAATAACTGTTTTATTTTTTGGGTTAAAACATTGAAAATATTATTCAGATATTTTCATTAATATAACCGCTCCCCTTCTCTCATTTCCTGTCCATACTAAATGTATGATAGCCCAGACTTGGTCTCAGGATTAATTCTCATCAAACCTCTGTTTACCCCCCACAAACCCCTCCCCCCTTAGCCATTTAAAGGAATCAATTACAGTCTAATCTTGAGACTCCAGAATAACCATTAACCCCCATCCCAGGAGCAGAGAGGGGGAAACCCAGTGCTATCTTGGATAAATACGCTGCCTTGCATGACATGAAAAAGCAACACAGCAGAGAGACGGCACCTTAGACGCCTGTATCAAAGGAGCCAAGCGTCGGCGGGAGGACAGGGGGAGGAAGTTGGAACGTATACTGTGGCCTGGAGTCATCACGGGAAAAGAACACCAAGAACATGTTCCGTCTGAGGTTTCTAATCAGTCAGTCAGCTCTTCCTGAGTGACCGATGGGCCTGTGACAAAACAGTACTGTGTGGAATCTCAATAGTTAGATCACATTCAGGATTTGTATATATTTATGTTTTCATCTGTAACCCTAATTGTTTCCTCCCTGTGGTGTAGCTGCCCTGTGTGTTCGTATGCCCAGCTCCCTAGTGTGAGTGAGTGGCTGGATAGCATTCAGTGCTAATGAACTCATTAGCTCATAGGTAATGAGATCAGGATCACAGATGCTTAGCAGTTCCTAGTGCCAGTCTGCTATTGTCATGATGAATCACTGGGGAGCTTAATGCACTGCCTCACTCCATGACTGAGACAGCATGGTGTGTGTGTGTGTGTGGTGCATCTACCCTAAATTGGGTTGTTTTCCTGAGTGCTCTGGTGATGTCCTAATCCATACATTACTTTCCACAGAGTTTCCAAGGTTGGATGATCTTCTCTGCCCCTGGCTCCTGGTGGCCCCTGCCCCAGCATCGGCTCCTGTTTTCAGTCACTCATCCCCCACCTGGCCCCTTTGTCCCTGGGTGTAATTGCCCTTGCAGACTCTGGAGTAACCCTTGTCTGAGGGGACAAAACCCGTCTCTCAGTGTGTCTGCAGAGATCTGGGGTCAAAAGGACACTTCAAGAGGAGCTATTTCAGCTCTCCTCACCCATCCTCTAACCCAATAATGGGGGAATACCTGGGAAAAGCAATTATTTGCTCTCGTATCTGTCTTCCAGCTTTTCATAGGATTTTTTCCGCTGCAGAACTTTGCCCCAGAGAAAGTTTGTCACCTGCTAAAACTCCTATGGAGATTTAGCTCAAATGGCCCAGGCCTTTTCTTTGGCCTCTAAATGTTCAGTCAGCTGACATTTATTCCTCATCTCCAAGTTAATCTAATATGTTTACCCCCCCACCTTTTTCTTAATGATTTCCATTAAAAGTGAGAGTGACTGTAAATTCACAATCACTTTTTGTGGTGGGATGACTACTCTTTCTATTTGAATAGCTGCATGTTGGACAGTATGTTTTCATCTTCATTTTTTCATCTTCAACACTTCAACTTTTTGCAGTGTACCAAACATGATCGGATCCACTTCAATTAACGTTGCACTGCTTTGAAAACCACAATCTGTGTCCTTTGGCTAAACTAAACGTTTTTTTTAGAGATGTACTGAAAGACAAGACTGATACAATGGCATTGAACTCTTCTTAGAATCCACCTGGGGAACACTCTTACAGCATAACACCTGGAACCTGCACCTGGAAAAGAACACAAACAGCATGACCTTCTAACATGGATGTGTATTTATCCAACCAGGTCATGTGCGAAAACATATCAATTAAGCATTATTCTCTATTGAGGAGGGAGGCATGACAAGAATGCTTAATTTAAATGTTTTCGTACATGACCTGGTTGGATAAATAACGGCTAATTAGATAAACACTCAAGAAATCAGGGAGACCTACGACCTGACTGAGGTTATTGTCTTTTTACACTTGAGTGTGTCTTTGTCCTTTCAAGAGCAGTTAACCAGTCAGTCACTGCCATTGTAAGGATGTGTTCAGCCGCTTGCTTGACATGAATAATGAAGTCATAGCACAAGTCAAAGTCTGATAGTCTACAGTGATTTTTCTCAACCGTTCAGATGACATAACTAATGAAGTCATATCAGTTGAGAACAAGTGGGAGGCACACACTCACCTCCAGTGGTTCTCCAAAGATCTTTTGTCACCCGTCTCAAAAGGCCAAAACATGAGCGATTTCACAAACAGCACGTCATTTTACATCCATCCAATTTTCGAGTGTGCTTGAATCTGTTGATTCCTTCTCATGGCTTGTCTGGAAGTGTGATACTTTGACAGGTAGGAAAGGACAGGTGTGTTTGTAGCCGAGGGCAACAAACATAAAACCACCAGCTTGTGTGTTGCGTAACAAAACACATTGCACCCAGCATCGCTTCCACAGCGGAAAGGACAAAGCAACAACAACGGGCCCAATTCGCAGTTATTGTCTTACAGAGCTCTAGCATATCATTTTTTTCTTAGCATTTTTACTAAAAAGTGCACAGTTAGGCCTTGAAAGGTGACCCGACCGGAGCAGAAGAGTGGATGGCTGGGTGGTGTTGTCTCTGGCTCTGAGACCAGGGCTGCGCCCCCCCTAGCCCCCCCGGCCCCACTCCCCCTCAGGTCACAGTCTGAAAAAGGTGTCAGTTTCTCTCAAAAATCATCGGACTTGTAATGACGGAGGAACTGTATTCACAGCAGACAGTAGAGACACAGCAGGCCCAGAGTGGGTAAACCTTGTCATGCTCTGAGATGCTTAATGGAACCAACATGCATTCACTTTACATGCATTCACTTTACCAGAAACGTAAAGCAATTCAAATGATACTTTTATTTATTTTGGTTTATTTTCTATTTGAGAAGACCTTTGGGAGGTTTACAGAGCAGGCCTTTTGTATACAGTTGCTAAACTGACATAAGTCATCAAGCATCCTTTCTATTCTTGTTGCATCCACTGAAATGCAACAGTTCTAATTTGAGCTCTCACTGTCATTTTCCAAAAGTGGATCTCCTACAGTATGAGACAAACAGGTGGAACAGGTACGCAGGTGATCCTTCTGGTTGTCATGGTAACCAGGGGTCTGGACAGACACTCAGAGAGGCTCCTCCTGACCTGGAGAGACAGTTACAGTTACTTCATTAGTGTATGTGCATTTTAAAAGCAGATACTACATGTGTCCAAGACAAAGACAATGAAGTCTATCTTATTTTGATCTGTAAAGGTTTATGATTAGCAGGCTGCCTGAACATGGCCTTGGCCTTTGGTTCCACCTTCACAGTTCACAGCTATGAAGGAAAATTGAGACCATGCACACAGCATGGCCAGTTTGTACTGCACACATACACACACCTTCCCTCTGCCAATTATAATCACATATACATTTAAATGATGGTCAGCCAGGTGTAAGTACACCCACTCCTGATGCTTTTGTCAGGAACACTCTCGGTTCTCAACAGCTCAACAGTTCTCCCTGAAACCAGCGATCCGGGGATATGAGGAAGCCTGCTATTGTCATGCTGAGTGTCGCAGGACAAAGCCAGACCCTTGTCCAGACCCCGGACTCTCAGAGAGCTGATTGGTCTATTTCTTTATTAGTGTCATGTTCTGTTAGCTTCTATTATCCATGTGAATCTCTCAGGGAGAGACCATTCAACCTCTGAGAGGGCTTTTAACATCAGAATTGTTAATAGCCTGTTTTTGATAAACTAGTTTTTATGTGTTTTCTGTTATCCCTGAGAGGAGCATCCCCGAAAGAGTTTGTGTGCTTGTGTGTGTATGTGTGTGTATGTGTGCTTGTGTGTGTGTATGTGTGTGTATGTGTGCTTGTGTGTGTGTGTGTGTATGTGTGCTTGTGTGTGTGTATGTGTGCTTGTGTGTGTGTGTGTGTGTATGTGTGCTTGTGTGTGTGTGTGTGTGTGTGTGCTTGTGTGTGTATGTGTGTGTATGTGTGCTTGTGTGTGTGTATGTGTGCTTGTGTGTGTGTGTGTGTGTGTATGTGTGCTTGTGTGTGTGTGCTTGTGTGTGTATGTGTGTGTATGTGTGCTTGTGTGTGTATGTGTGTGTATGTGTGCTTGTGTGTGTATGTGTGTGTATGTGTGCTTGTGTGTGTGTGTGTGTGTATGTGTGCTTGTGTGTGTGTGTGTGTGTATGTGTGCTTGTGTGTGTGTGTGTGTGTGTGGCTGTCATAGAATGACCAGAAAGTTCTGTTCTGCTACATTATCTGCTGATAAATCTTCACTTTCACAACTCACCTTACTGAGAAGCTCCTTCACTTTATTATTTATTTATCTCTTTAGGCTCATTTAACATCATGCCCCTGTGGGAAATACCTCCCTGGAACAGCACAGCCACAGCTGTCTTTTGATATTAAAATCTGTTCAACAGCTTGTGTGTGTGTGTCACTGGCTCGGTGTGTTGGTATTGATTGAGATAGAGAGAGAGTGAGAGAGAGAGAAGGAAATAGTGAGACAGAGAGGAAAAGAGAAAGAGAGGTGAAAAGAATGCATGTGAACATCTTCACGTGTCCTGGCCATGTGGTTGTGCTGACAGACGAGATGAGTTTGCACTCAGAAGTTTCTGGTGGCTTGTGTTTCTTTGAAATGCACAAGGTAAGGACTTGGAAATGGAAATGAATAACACACAGACCATTGGTCTTCTGAAGAGAATGAAATTGGACAGCAAGTGAATTTGAAGTGGGTGTACGAGTACTCTGTGTGTTATTCATTTAGACCAAAAAACGATCTGGTCCCTCACATTCCAAGTCCTTACCTTAAATCCCACATGATCTGTGTGGTGCTACTCCGCCTCTGGGTTTTTGCTTAGTAAGCTGTTTCACAACCTCGTACCCTACCGTCTCCCTCTTCACACACTCTCAATAACATAAATTCATTCAGCAACCTCTTTCTTGAGCTGACAACAAGATGAATAGGGGTTTTAAGTGATTATGAGGTATTGCTCGGCATGCCTGAAGGCTTCAGTGAAAGCAGAAGTGCTCAGTGCAACCTGTCACACGCCAAAAGTCCACCCACTTGCACGCATAACCAGAAATTACTGCTGGCAACCTAATACTCATAATCTATGTCCCAGGGCTTCGCTCTAAAAACTGTAATAAAATGTTGTCCCTTCATTTTAGTTTAGTTTGCTCACCATTAACAGGATTTTTTCATTTTCAGAAAAAACAAAAAAACAAAAACTGGCCAACTCTGACTCTGTCTTTCGGGCCGATCCGTGTCATTCCCAGGTGTGATGGCGTTAACACTGAAGCTGTGAGATGAGGGGTCTTCATTAGGGTGAATTCACGGAGGCTCTGATTGGGTAGGAGTATCCCTCGAGAGGAATAGAGCTCATCTCTGCTCTTATCTCTCTCCATGAAACATGACCAACATGTCCTACATTCACTCTGTATCATCATGTTGCCTGAGGTGACAGGAGGAGAGGCCGGCCAGAGCATGCATGGTGTGCCATCTGGAGATCTGTGATCCAATATGTCCCGGTAAAATATCTCACATTTTCAGGAAGTAACCTTCTCAGGAATGTAGTTTGAGTGGAATAACCGCATAAAAAATGCAATTAAATAAGATAATGTCTCAACTACCAGGATCAAATCAATCATACAAATATGACACTTGCCAGCTCTTAACTGCCGTCTCCTGGGTCAAACCTTCCTCACTGTGTTACCAGCTACAGTACAGAAGGTCTCGGTGACGGGACAAAGGCTTTCTTGGGGCCGTGTCCTCATTTCTGAGAATCCGACAGTGCGCGGCGACTATCACATCTCAGCTGCAGGCAGTGGAGCCTGGGAGAGAGGGGGTCCAGACCTCTTATCAACAGCACCCCTCTGGCTCATCCGTTGGTGCTGGGCGCTATCTCCACCTGCCTGCGTCCCTGCCAGCCTGTCAAGCAGCGATTACGGGAGACTTCTCACAGTCCACTCACCGTCTCTGATGCGAGGTGTCCTGCTGTTGTCACCAGACTAGTGGTTTGGTCGGCCTACTTTGTGTTCCTAGGAAGACTCCTTTCCAGGGTCAGGGGAAAATAGGCCTTTAGTTATGACAGTTATGACTGGAACTTCCCCTTGTAGGGAATATAAAATAGCTACTGGTTGTCAGATATAGTGATTGTGAGATAGTGTATGAAACATTCACTCGTGGTGGTCTATTACAGGGTCAGTGGTCAGGGAATTACAATTAAAAAGGGCTACCTGTGCACAACGCTGCCTGTCTACGCAATCTACATCACTGATTTGAAATCATCAGGGTTCATTTTACGGATAATTGATGGGAACATTGCCTTCCATGAAAAGGGAACATACCGGTTAACATCAGACATGTGGCGTATTCAGATTACGTGATGCAACTTGTTGATTCAGGCATTTGGTTTTGCCTCTCAATATCACCAGCAGAACAAACCCCATAATTGCCTGTGAAACAAACAAACAACCACCTCAAACAAAAACGCAAAACCGACATGATGTCTGTAAGAGTACCTGTCTGTCTGTCTGTCTGTCTGTCTGTCTGTCTGTCTGTCTGACAGGAAGGGCAGTTCAATCCTGGCTCAATATTAACCTTTTCAACCCAGATGAGCAGGGGAGCATGTGGTCTGATGGTGTAGCGTTTGAAAGGTGTTCTGTTGTTCGTGGACATAGCAGATAACAGGTGGTCTGAGAATGATGCTTCCCTGGGAAAGCAAACCTAATTAGTGGGTTTGCACACAGTCTTTCGATCATGAACCCATCCCTTTAATGTTAGTTCTGTATCCACATTCTGGACTCGTAATGGAATCGTTCAATTCTGCTAATCCAACCAGATCTTCTGGTGCAGTCTGTCTACCAAACTCCACCATTATCTTGTGATGTGGTTTGTTATGATGGAGATGGTTTGTGGTTCCACGTCAGAGCAGCTTTGATCTGCCACCTATCAGAAACCTGAGGACCCTGCGTCCTGTTGAAGTTCTGACATTATTAGATGAGGAAGCAGTGTTAGACTGAGAGCTGTGGCCTTCACCAGACCGTCTGCTGACAGACCACCATGTTCTCCCTCACGTTCCCCAGTGGCCCTGAAATGAGATTTGACAGCATTACGGCACAACTGGGACCCCATAGAACCCCTAAGCGAGGAGCCACACCATCCAACAACGATATTGGCTCCCCGAGCAGACCACACACACATTCGCCAACCCCAATGAAGCAGGGCAGAACTCGGAACGTCATGTTTCCTCACAGGTCCGGCAGCAGTGGCGCCTGAGATACCATCACCACGCAACCACATGAAGAGAAAAAACAACAGTCAATTATACCATTAGTGCTTCTAGGTCTGGGGGCCAGATAAAGTGAACATGTCAATGTTCACAGCCTCTGGATAAGAATGTTATGTTTCTCCTGGCAAACATGGGAGCTCTGCCAAATATGGACAACTTCCTGTCAAGTGCTCCCTTGTGATCTGTGGAGATTTGTTGCTGTGAGTTGCTGTGAATGTGTGAAGGGGTTGTAAAAAATTAAACTTCATGTTCAAAGACTACACCAACAACAACAACAACTGAATATTACTTAATAATTGTACTCAATGGAATAACGTAAGTGAATGAATGAATGAAGGAATTCATAAAGAATGACTGGTGTGATGGAGTCCTGGGATTCTTGGAGCTCAGAAGATCACCACAATGAGTACAGACAGTAGAAAGAGAAGCTGGAGAAGGTTTAGGGTGTGGGAGATGGTACACACACAAAGTGACAAGCAGAATGGGTGTATTTCGACGGCCATCTACTGCCTGGTCTCAGGTGGATGAGGTGATTAGCAGATGAGGATCGGGTGTGTTGGAGGTTGTTTGGTGACCTTTTCATCCCGGACCTCAGTTATGCCTAATTCCATTACACAGCCAGACATGGAGAATGGGCTGGACAAACAGCGCTAAAGATAATCTTTGGTGTTGAAAAAACATGTCAGACACAAACAAACAAGAGAAAAAACCCTCCCTGAACTGGCATGCAGGATGAGTCATCTTGTCAGGTTGTGTTGTCACAAACAATGTACATAATTTCATATTTGATCTTGCTAAAATAGCTTTGCATCAGGTTTCATACTGAGGCGTAAACATTTACATTTAGCAGACGCTCTTACCCAGAGCAAGTAACCCTTACAAAAAAAAGTATATTAAAGTATACTATAAGTGTACTAAAAATGGATAGTACACTTTTAGTTCACTTTTGATATACTTTTAAGAAGTATGCTTAGAAAATAGTTCACTTTTGATATACTTTTAAGAAGTATGCTTTGAAAATAGTTCACTTTTGATACATTTATAAGAAGTATACTTAGAAAATAGTTAACTTTTGATATACTTATAAGAAGTATACTTAGAAAATAGTTCACTTTTGATATACTTATAAGAAGTATACTTAAAAACAAAAAATGGTATACATTTCTTCTGGAGTAGGATGTAGGCTACATTTTCTTTTATTATACAGCAAAAACAGTCAAAATACTTTTAAAGTACATTACAAGTTACATTTTTTAGATCCATCTTGTATATTCTAATAATTCATGTCTAGGAAAATATATTATGCATTGTACATTGAATCTTTTTTGTTACTGAAGCTGTAACCTTAATTATGGCCAAAACATTTTGAAGCCCTGTACCCTTATACGATACTAATAATTATCAATTGGAGTATTAATGGAAAAAACAAAAAAGCTACTTGAGAAAGAAGTAGACAGAAGGGTTGCATTATGCATTTGAAGGTTATACTGTCAAACTGACTGAAGAACGAAATAACAACTTGAAAAAATGAGATTAGAGACCTGTAAGATGTATGCATTTTTATGTGTTTGTTGATGTAGTGCTAAGATACTGTCATTAGATCTGAATTTATGGGATCAATCCTTCAGCAAACACTCATAAAAGTGTGCATACGCACACACACACACACACACGCGCGCATTCACGCACACGTGCACACACGCACAGACACACACACCCCCTCTCTCTTCTTTTTTTTTTGGACAGGGATACCAGGAAGTATCTCCCAAAGGTTAGTCCCGCCTCTTGTGTTGTCCCCGTAGGTCAGGCAGCAGCAGGGGAAGCCGTTCTCTCTGACGCCTCGGGCCTCCCCGGACACCTCACACACCTTCTCCGTGGAACAGCTTCAGGACACTGAAACCATGCCGCCCCTGCAGACCGACCATAATTAGAAGCAAACACACACATTGGACACGCAACCTGTAACAGAAGACCCTCTTCATTCACCTTCCCCGTTTTGTAACTCTGTCCAACTGTAACGGGATCTGAGCGGGTTTGGGTGGTTCTTGGGGCCGGGTGGAAGGAGGAGGGGGGGTGGTGAGTAGCTGGAGGGGACTGGGACTGGATAACCAGGTATGGTTGGTTTTCTATCCAGGTCTGTGAGAAAGTCTTTTCTTCTCCAACTTGTGTTACAATAGCATGCTTGAGGATGGTGTTTTTGTCCCTTTGTGGAATATGCTTCCATGTAGCTAAAGAAGGTATATATATCTCCTTCTAAATCTTTCTTAGGCTAGGATTATATATTTGTTCGTTCAGAATGACCCTCTCTTCCTGAACAGGTGAACAGTTTTCAGTCTTACGTGAACGCTGTGTCCATTGGTTTTAATCAAGTTGTGTTGTGTTTCTGAAATGAGAGCTATCACTCAAGCACCATGTCTATGGACATACCATCTTAAAATAACACTGGCATGGCCTTTGTCTGCACTGTGTATCTGTACTACTGTGTGTAGGCTATAAAACTGCCCTTGGACTATCATGCTGGTCTATCTGTATCCCTTACCAATAAAATCCCCATATGTAGATGTCCAAAGGCAAAACCGACGCAAACCTAATTTACATGTATAACTACATAAACTGTCGGCAGGAGGTTTCCAGAACCCAACCTTGACAGACAGCTTTAACCCCTGACCTCTCCGCTACCAGAGAGCCCTGGAGCCACGAGAGGACAGGAGCAATTTGTATGCCACTTCTTGGAGGTGTCTTCTTTTAACTTAACATATCTGTACACCTCCTTTAAACTTTGACCTCTCTCTCTCTCTCTCACCTGTCACCTACCATCACCTCAGCAGAGTAAGTGGGATCTGAAGACTCTCCTCCAGCATTGTTTCACACATTGTGTTCTCTGTAATATAAGCCTCATCAGACGCTCATTCTCCCTCTCTCTTTTCCTCTCCTTACCTCTCATTCTGTCTGTTCCATTCTATCTACGTTCTCTCTCTCTCTCTCTCTCTCCCTCTCTTTCTCTCTCTTTCTCTATCTCTCCCTCTGTCCGTCTTCAGTGTCATTGAAACACACGTTCCCTGGGGAGCTCCAACAGAAGATCAAACAGATGGACTCTAGTGGATGGCTTCATGTGCGGAAGTGGTGTAATTCTAAAGCTCAGGACAGCTAGTCAGAGTTTGGCTTTGAAGACAGAGCAGAGGAACATTCTGTGGCTTCCCAGGATCGCTGTGAGTCAAATTAGTGTGATGCTTCACTCTAATGGCATCTTATCAGATGGAAGTCCCAAAAGTTTGCGTGATTGCAAATGATTTTGCACCGAAAATCCCCTGGAAAACATTCCTAGACAGCATCATCATCAGTCATGTATCAACACTGTCCATCAGCTGAGAGATGGGTCATACAACAGCCTTAAATTGATCTCGTAAAATAATTATGACAGTGTGTTTGTGTGTGTGTGTGTGTGTGTGTTTAGGTTTTTAGTTTTTCAACTCTTTGTGTGAAACCATTTGGGTTTAGATTCACACTTCACAATCCTGCCCATCAAATGATAAAACCCATCACTTGTAATAGTCCTCTCAGTGCATCTGTAAAAGAGCACATGGGAGAGGAAGGTATACGAACATGAATGATCTCTATTCCCCGATGGGTATCAGGCCAAGTGAAAATACAAGCCTGGATCTGCTCTTTTGGGTGGCAATTTCTGCAACTCTTGAGGTTTAGATGGGCAACAGGCACACACGCAGACACACACACACACACACACACAGACAAACACACACACATACACACACACACACCACTTGGACGGTTATGATTAAGTTTAATGATCAGTGATTGCTCCATCGACAAATATAATGGACTCTATTGAGTGCATGCTCTCATGCTATAGTAAACCCGACTGTTGCATGGGTTGCTCAAATACAACCAAAATTATACTGTATTACAATGGACATTGATTGAACTTCAAGTTGTAGTTATTCACAGACACTGTTGTTGGATGCACTGAACTGAATATAAAAGCACATTATATTTTTTTTCCAAAACACAATTTAATTTGCAGTGTGCTTTGAGAGTGCACATGTTTGTATGTGTGTGTGTCTGAATGTGTGTGTGTTTGATATGCCTATGTACAGTCTGTTCTTGAGAGAACCACAGTGGAAAGCAAATGGGTCAGAGAGATAAACCTCCCCTCCACTTCAACAGTACCCCGATGGAAACAGGAAGTGAGGTCATGGAAGGAGTCAGCCCACCTTTCCATTTATCCATCTGAACTGTCATCATAAGTGGAGGTGCCCAGGGGGTCATGGGTCAGTCTGCACGCGCTCAGTGAGGACCAGATTAGACACATATTCCCTGCTGTGGGTTATCAGGAACTAGTCACAAACAGGCCTGTTTCCACTCTCACGTGCTCACCTGACACAATACAAAACAAAAAGTCTATTTTGGGTGGTTTGGAATATTGTGGCTTTGAGTATTGAGGTGCAAGGGTGTGATGTGAGATATTGAAGCAGTTCTCTGAGTATGTAATTATGAACAGCAGCCAGTAGAACCACTATGTGAAGAACACAGATTCATATAAAAGCCAACTGCCACACTGTTTAAATGAGACAGCATGCACTGGCCTCACTGTGCCTGGGTGTGTGTGTTAGTCATAAGTAGGATTGTTCTCTTTACTTTTCATGCCGGCTTTGCTGATCTCTGAATTGCATCCTCATTACCGTTCCTCAAACCCTGCCTACGTCTATAATTCCACTTACATTTTTCTCCAATGAATCAGTCGAGCTACCAGCCAACGCCCACCTCGCAGGAGCATCTTGTCGGGCAGCTCACTGGAAGCTCCCGGGCCCCACAGAGGGAGCTGCGTTGTAGGGGGAGCAGGGAGGACTGACAGCCTGGTGTCTTGGTGTGACCTCCCTCTCCAACTGCCCTCCTTCAGGGGCGAGGCCGCACCACACTGGGCTTCACATCTCCCCGACTGGTCCCCTCCATTCACCCCCCACAGAGCTGGCAGAGACCTGCCCTGTTCTCACCCTCCTAACCCGAGGACGGAGCCTCGTCTGGGGGGCTGAGACTCTGACTGCCATGCCCCCTGTTGTCCATGTGTGGTTGATGGCTCCTCTCTTTTAAACTCTCGAACCAAAGTGCCATCGAAGAAGGATATTTACATGCTCATTTCTATCCTTCACTTTGCATCTTTCGTCATGCACGATTTAAGAAGATTGCATTATTTGCTTGCATTATTATGGATGCTGTTGGATCCTGTGTGTAGTCTTACATTACCTACAATTCAGTTAATGAACCGAATGAATGCAAGAAGAATGTATTCTTGAGTGATCACCTTAGTCCACGGCCAGCAGCACTGGCAGCTTAGTAATTTAGGGTCTGAGTATTAAATTACAGGCCACAGTGTTTTGGCGTGGCCCCGGTTCTACCTGCCCACAGGTGCGTATGCGTGTGAGGGTGTGTAGTGGACGTGGCCCCTGTGGAGCAGACATGGGCCTTGGGCCCAGAGCCAGACTTGGGAGGGAGATACCCTGCTGGGGGTTGTGAGTAAACCCCCTCCTCTCTCCACAGGCTCCCTTTGTCTCTCCCCCTGGCCCCCCGCAGACTGCCCTCAGAAGGCCCCGGATGCCCCAGCACTCACACCCACACACACTCTCAGAGACACAGGTGAGGGTCTCTCTCCAGGCGCTCTGAACCCAACCCATGTTCTTTTATACTTGCAGTAAAAAGGGAAACTTCATGTGATTATTGTAAAACATGTCTTTAGACAAGTACAGAGTAAGGTTTTCGGGGAATGAATATTGCTGGAAGTGCATTTGATAACTTTGTAAGGGTTTTAATTGTTTTTTTTTTCTTGTCAAGAAATTCCTTTGCAGATTTAGTTGATTTGTGCATTAGGATGAAAAGCCATTATGTTATCACAGCATAACATCTGTTCTGCCATTGTACAGCAACAAACTGATGTTGTCTCACTAGTCAACTTTAACTGTGGAACGTTTCAGTTTACTCTTATAATTACAGCATAACCCCACATACAAATCTACACATTCCCCCAGAGAATCTGAAATAACTGTCAGTAGTTCTTTTATAAAGAACCCTTTGACAGCTACACACTGGTACATGGCTTATGCTTGTGATAAGACTTCAGAGGATAATTTGTTAATTACGGCTCAAGTTCCTGTTCGGTTCCTGGCAAAGAGGAAGTGTTTCCATGACTACTCTTCAAATGCGACAGTCCAGTGTTTAAACAACGAAAATAACTTCTGATGTTCCAGAGGATCAAATAAAGAGGTTGTGGGCCAAAAGCAACACAGGCTTTACGGCCTCGGAGCAGCAATACGACTCATTTCCTTGAATGCTGCTTCCAGCACTCTGTTCTTGGGGGACCGGCGTATGACGCAAGCGTGGGCACGTGTGGAATATGTATCAGGTGCCTGGAACACAGTACCTGCCCCACCGCAACCATGGGATAAGTCAAGCACGTTGTTTCAGATAAGGCAGTATATAAGTGGTTATACTGGCCCTCTGGTTGGTCACCCTGGTCCCTCACTGCAGTGCCAGTGGGAGCTGGAGAGGGCCACTTAGGAAGTATGAAACGACCTGACCAAGCACATTTTATCCGACCATTCTGAAATGCAACATCATCTCAATGCTGCAACTCTTACCAAGCTGATCGCTGCAAACGAGTGGGAAATGGAGAAGAAGAGAACTCGCTTCTCATTACTGACTAACAAGCTTGCCATGCTGGCCTGTGGGTCTGTACATGTTCAGGTGCAGTTGGAGCTCCAGCTGAGATCTCACAGAGCGACCTGAAGTGGCCCTGAACAGCCTGCTCTCTGGGTGTGGCGGGCTGTCTGCATGTAGTCTGGCTGGAGGCTGAGTCACCATGGTGAGGCCCAGTCACACTGTTTAGAAAGGTGGCTGTTTGGGTGTTGCATGACTCAGATTAATTTAGTTTCAACCAAGATAATTACTGTATTTTTAATGTTGCATAATGAATGTGACACTTTCATATCAACTCAGACTATTCATATCGACCTTTTGCCTCGGCAATAAATCACAACACTTTATTTAGGAATAATTACGGATTTATGTATTGATGGTGTGTGTATTTGGGGAGCTCCAGAGACAGGTGGCACTTCGTACCTTGAGGTGGAGGGATGCTGGGCTGGGTTGTAAAGCCACTCGTTTGCTCCACAGGGCTGCTGGGTCTGGATCTGGAACGGGCCAGGATGGAGGGCTGAGTGAGTGTGTGTGAAGGGGCAGGGTGGTAGGTGTGTGTGTGTGTGTGAAGGGGCAGGGTGGTAGGTGTGTGTGTGTGTGTGTGTGTGTGTGTGAAGGGGCAGGGTGGTAGGTGTGTGTGTGTGGGGGGGGGGGGGTGATTGGAGCCAGCTAGCTAGCCAACTGAGGAATGTTGTTGCTATTTAAGAGACCATTACTACCTGCTGACAGTCTTTCTCCCGGGCCTCTTTTGCCTGGGGATCCAATTGGATTGGAGCCGTAAAGCCTTGTGTTTCACGGGGCAGGGCCCAGTGTGTAATTGGAGGAAGACAGGCCCCTCATTCTCTCTCGCTGGGGGGCTACAATCGCAGGCCTGCCCTAGCCTTTGGGCTGCCCAGCCAGAAGCTAAAGAGGGCACCACAGGGGTCCATATCAAACAGCCTCAGCTTGCATCAGCTACCTCAAACATACCCAGCAGGAGCCTCCCACACTTGAATGACTTACTCACTCACTCACTGTCACGCTAGCTATATGGCTGTCAGGGCGGGTTCATCGCAACTTAATCAGACATCAACCCTCATTTCTTGCACAATAGGGACAAAATAAGCAAAACCTGTTAACTAGTTTACTTGAAACAGCTGCTGCGTTTTTTGTGTTTTTTTTTGTGCCAGACATTTTGTGTTTCGCAGTTCACCTCATGAGAGGCTGCTCTATCATGTAGCCATGAACGCATGCAGCTTGTATCTGGAGGTTTTGGATGTTTGCACCATTGACATGAAGCCCGTTTAACATTAAGGCTTAGCAACACAACAGTGCACGTCTTTCAGCTGTCAGGGGCCATCTCGTACAAGCTGGAAGTAGGAGGGACTGTCAAGAATATTTGACAAGGGTGAAAAGGACAACTTAAGAAGTCTTCAACAGGTTAAGAAGTTTTCCACAGGGTTAGGGCTGTTGCCAGCAGTCCTGCTTCTACAGAAAGTGACACACAGCCTGGTCATGTGGCAGCAAAAACGGTAGAGGAATGACAGACTCCAAAGGGAAGTGGTATGAAGTCTGTATTGGACTTCTTTGTCAGTACAGTTGACTTACTGGTGATGAGAGCAGCAGCATCATGTTCCTGTCTTGACTCTTCCTGTGTTTTCACAGCTGCCCGCTGGTGAAAGTTGTTTCAGGCACAGGCTAACTGTGGAGGCAACGATCACCCAGACCAGACCAAACCAGTGTCGGTTCTTACATAAGCCTGAATGAGACATAGGCTGTAAAAGAAATACTGGTGTCTCCAAAGACCTGCATCGACTTGTCAAGCTAAATCCTGTGCACGGGATGTATTTGAATACAGTCTCTTAACAACCAAAATTCTCATGTGAGTGTCATTTTGTTAGTTACCTTTTGGACAAGGCAATGATCTTTTTTTAACATCTTTTTTTCTTTTCTTTTCTTTGCATTTTTTGAAATGCTATTTCATGAAGTAGAGAAGCTTAGGTATTCATTGCTTTGTAGATATGAATCTACGGCATATGTGTATCTTGTATGTGTGTGTGTTTCCTGAAGGCAACCGTGGAGAGGCCCCCTTTCTGACTAGATAAGGATTATGCCAGGTTTGGGCACATCGCCTGTCTAGTAGTGTAAGCCCTGGGGGCCCAGGATGGTCTGACGGGGGAGAAACCTCTTAAAGCAGCCAAAGACTGGTCCTGCAGCATTCTTCTGGGGATGTTCTTTAAGCTCTCACCCATAAAACCTGCAGGATGTTCCAGAAGAAGCTTGGTGTTTTTGTGTCTGGTTGTAGATCCCTGTCAGAGTTAACATGGAGGAATGCTCCTGTGCACGGGCTCTCACGAGCAGGAGTCACCCACCAACAGACGTTGTGAGATGAGGAGCTCGTGGAGAGCATGGCCAGCCTTCCTGTACTTCTCCTTTACCAATGTATGGATCCCCAGATATTTGTTGTGCAGAGCAGAAATGTGCTTTACGTACAATATTCCAAACGATTATGTGCACGTGGTATAGTATATAATATAGCATATATGGCATTGCTAAGCAGATTACATCTACATAGCTAGGGAGTCAGGTGGCTGAGCGGTTAGAGAATCGGGCTAGTATTCAGAAGGTCGCTGGTTCGATTCCCGGCCGTGTCAAATGACGTTGTGTCCTTGGGCAAGGCACTTCACCCTACTTGCCTCGGGGGGAATGTCCCTGTACTTACTGTAAGTCGCTCTGGATAAGAGCGTCTGCTAAATGACTAAATGTAAAATGACTAAATGTATACAGCTAACTCAGAACACCCTACACCCCCACCCCACAGCATCTGGGCCAGCTGCCCTCCTGGTGGGACACACTGCATTCTTGCTCGCCTCAGTTCCCGAGCCACCCGACGCACGTCCCTCACACCCGGCAGGTAATTACAACGTTAACCCAGAGGAGGTGAGGCCTGGCCCCTTACACACCTCAGATATCTTCCTCGACCGGATCCGTGACCCCTGGCTGCTCTCTGGGTCTCGTGTCGTCCATCCTCCTCGGTGTCAGTGAACGTAGCCGCAGGCTGCGGCTTTTGACAGACCACCTCAGAGAGGTGAAGGGGTTCGCGCCGATGACACGGCCCTTCATGTCAACCTTCCTTTCCTTGTCGTGCAAAACAGTCGCATGTGCGTAACGAGGCCTTTGTTTCCTGTGGTGGAGGAATGCGGTGTGTACGGACACTACATTCCTCTGATATCCTTGAGCCTCCAGCCATTTTTTTTTGACCGTCAGTGCACTTGTTCTTGAACATGCACCAAGACAAACGTTGTGCTTTGATGTCACAAACAGCGCCTGTAGTTCGTTTGGCAGTGATCTTGCCGGCACTCTGTCTGATTATGGACTCCAGGCAGGATGAGCGAGGAGGAGAGGGGGGCAGGGGAGAGGCCGGGAGAGAGGGAGCTGGGAGGAGGTCAGCGACGAGGAGAAAGAGGAGGAGACGGGTGAGGAGGGAGGGTCGCCGGGGGGGGGGGGGGGGACAGGGCAGAGGAAGGTGGAGAGGGAGAGAGGGGTTACGAGAGGGGAGGAGACAGAGAAGGACGAGTCCTGATGAGTTATTGTTGTAGCGCTGATGAGGTCCATAGGTCTACTGTGAGAGGAAATGTGTGTCTGGCGTCGCGGTTTCCACACTTGAACTTTGTCAGCTAGAACCTCTCCCTTTTCCCTCCTCTGAGACCTACTGCACGCAGCATGACACAGACTGTAGAGAGCTGCAGAGCAACTCTCGCCGTGATTCCAGCCATGCTGTTTGGAGATTCATCAGCTTTAACACACTGATTTCACGTGTTAAACTGGAAGGAGACAATGAAACCTAACTAAATGTGCCCATCCGTGACATGTCACCAGAATGTGGTAGGTCTGAAAGTGGGGGAAGCCCCTTGTCTGTGGTCCATTACCTAACTCTGATGGAGATCAAGCGTTCTGATCCCTGTAGGACGTGGAGGTGGAACAGGGAAAACCCCTGGTCCCTTTCCCACTGTCTGGCCTACAAGCCCTGGGTGGCAGACGAAGCCAGGCCAGACCAGGCCAGTCTAGACCAGGCTAGACTCTTAACAACCCCCCATGTTGTACCAGTTAAGGACCGGGGGTGTTCTGACGGGGACTGGAGGGCCCACGGTAGCCAGAGGAAGAGGACCGGGTCCCCCAGCGACCAGCCCTCGGCCTGGGGAGGAAACGGCTGTCTGCTGGGGGCCATTAGCTGGCTATGAGGGCCCATTAGGAAGGCCAGACTGCTGCCATGTGTGGCCAGCAGGGCTGGGTTCAACTCCAAACTTTGGAACGAGCACCAATTCAGTTCCTATATCACTCGACTCCATTCAGAATTCCCCACCTTAGGTCCTGAATCTTCCAAGCCTTGTGATATGCCTCAAGCGTGGCTACGAGGAGTATCCATGCTACTCTCACAACTTCGTTCTGCTCGTCCTGGAACTGCTGTGTAATGTTGAGATTTTAGCCTGAGGACCCTAACCCAAACCAACAGAGTAGGGCTATCATGAAACATGAAACCTCCTGCCTGGACAACAATGCTACAGCTAATTAAACAAGAGTACCATGCTTGTTTATACTGTGCAAACAGATATTAGCGGGCCTAAGAGAGAGACAGAGATCATATTTCTAGATGTGTGCATGCAGTGCATACAGGGTGAGCCATTATAAAGCCATACTCAGCACTCCGGCCAAAAGGATCAGTTCACCACAAATAATACAAATCTTCTCGATGAAAGAGGCCATGTTCCACTGTTGCTGTATCCAGGAGGAGGGAGAGGGCCGAGAGACACTCTGACACTGTGGAGAGAGTGTGTGTGTGTGTGTGTGTGTGTGTGGGGGGGGGTACATCATTCACACAGTAGAACTCATGGGCTGTTTGTGCACTCAATTAGGGTGGGACCTTTTAAGAGTCGGTCGATCATTGTACAATGAGATGCCCAACACTGCATTCTCGATCCAACGTTGTTTTATGGACCGCGAGGTGCATTTCAATAAATCACCACCTTGAGTACCTTTGAGTCTGTATTTTAGCTTCCGTGATAAAAACATATTCAAAAGGGAGAACAATCAGAGCACAGAGGTTTTCAACCTCCTGAACAGTAGCCTTTCGGCATGTTGTACCACACCCACTCTGTCTGTAGAGGCACATAAAGATAAACTGCAGTGAGAAGTCGAAGCAGCAGACCCAGTGCAGTTCATTCAATATGATGCAACAGAACAGATCAACAGAACCTTTGCAGCCAGGTCAATTCATAACGCCACTGATAATGTGTGACAAACAAAGCAGTCTTCCTTGATTTGTTCAAGACCTACAGTGGATATTACCAGACCTCCACCTTAGGACCTCCGAGCCCAACCTTATCATCACAACGCTGACTCACTCTGAAGTGAAAGTCGGCCAGGATCCCCACCCAGACAGATTAACACGCACCCACTCTCACTCACTCACACACACACACACGCCCGTATACCTTAACTCTCCTCGCTGTGCTTTAATGAGTCAGACCCACATGCCACTTCCTCTGAACTCACACGTGGCCTCCGCTAGCTGTCCATCTCTCAGCTCCGCCGTGACAGATTGACAGCAAGTCAAGGGAGTCAGGTGGCTGAGCGGTGAGGGAATCGGGCTAGTAATCCGAAGGTTGCCAGTTCGCTTCCCGGTCATGCCAACTGACGTTGTGTCCTTGGGCAAGGCACTTCACCCTACTTGCCTCGGGGGAATGTCCCTGTACTTACTGTAAGTCGCTCTGGTTAAGAGCGTCTGCTAAATGACTAAATGTAAAATGTAAATGTAAGTCATGTAATCAACTGAACAAAAGAAGAAGATATCGAAGACGGTTGCTTGTGGTTTTAGACAATCGCACATATTTTCACTCTGAAGGGAGCTTACCTGATCGTAGACTACTTCTACAATCAGCTCGCATGCAGGCGCTGCTCTGTGTGAACAGCGCGAACGATAACACCAGCGTGTTCATACTCCACCTGCATCATGTAACACTCCAAACAAGCACACCTACCCAGCTGTGCAAACGTGCTTCTATCAGGCCCTTGAATCCCCACTCCATCCCGTCTTGACACACTGCGCTGGGACTGTGAACAGCAGGGGAAAGACACCCAGCGGCACTTAGCCACACAATAAAACGTCAATCAGTCCCAACACAGGGTAAGGTGACTGGGGTGTGGATTGTGTCAGTGTATCTACGCTGCTGTGACTCACAATAGTAGGCCACTGGAGAGGCCTGCTCAAAAGGCCTGTGCTCGTAAACACACCATAACAATCAGCATAGCCTCTGTTAAACTTCGGCACACTGATAGGTGCTTATCCCCTCCTGGTGATTGAGAAAGTGTTATTTGTAGAGTATATTGGGAAATTCAAGTGTCTAGCACTTATGCTTATCAGGGCTGACTTACAGGCTATCACGACTCTATTATGGATTAAATGTAAACGATCATATTTATTTTAACACTTATCTAGAAAGGATATTAGAGATGTGATTTGGTTTGCATTTGTCCAAAAGTCGTTTTTTGAAGCTTTTTAAAGGGGAAAGCCAAGATTTTTAACATGTGGTTAGTTAAAACAGATGGATGCAGTCCCACTTTGGAGAATATTAGCTACTGCGAACTACGGATATTGCACAGGTTCTCCACAGTTCCTGGGAAACAGTCACTAACACCTGCATCCTTCTTCTACACCCCCCAGTAATTGAAAAAACAACCGAATGTTCAAAATGTAGGCGTGCCCATTTAAAGGTTTCCTTTGTCATTGTATTGATGGCTATAGCGTGGAGTCTCCTTTGCTTGTCACCACACGGAAATCAAAAGCCTTCTCAAACTGATGTTTTCCATTTATATACAGACAACTGAGGAATACAGACAACTCTACATATAGTAGAGTTATTAAGATTCAGAGGGGGAAGAAGAGGACCAGGTAATGTTTTAACCCTTGTGTTATCTTCGGGTCGTTCTGACCCATCAGTCATTGTGACCCACCGTCGTATTGCGACAACTTTACCGCATACAAAAACAAAGTGAAGCATTTTCTTTTAACCGTTGGGCTGTCTCAGACCCCCCACATTGCGAAGGTTAAAAGAAAATTTTTTTTATTTGGTTTTGTATTGGGTAAAATTGGGTAAACACAACGATGGTTCGTTATGAACCTTTGGGTCATGTGACCCGAAGGCAGCACGAGGGTTAAGAAAAACCGTTAATGTCGCCAGATCACACCGTAGAACCAACAGAACAAGCAGCCACCTGTTCCTCCTTTGACTTGACTCATCTGGTAAAACAAGATTTGGCTGAAGTTTGTTTAGAAAAGATCACCACAGAACTGTCTAGGTTGGAGCTAATCATTTAGTTTGTTCTCAGAAAAATTAACGGCAAAAGTAATGCTGTTCTCTACGCATCAGTTCAAATGTGTGCATGGCTGCGTTTGCGTTTTGTGTTGCACATATGTGCATGTGCGTGAATGTAAGCGAGAGAGACAGGGTGAGAGACGGGAGAACATTTGGGGCTTCGGGACCCAGAGGGCACAGAGGTATATGGCTCTTCTCCCGAGCAGGCCTGGGCCTGGGCATGGGCTACAGCACGTAGCATATCACGAGTCCCCTCGGGACACAGCAATGAGCTGCTTTCAAAATGAAAAAAGGAAATTCAAGGGTTTCGCTCCTGCAAGACTTCAAAGAACTGAGTTGGGACGGCAATTCACTGTGCTTGTTTTCCATTTAGATCGCTATTGCACAAATGGCAACAGGATGTACCTCGGATTTCCTAGGTAGGCCTACTCAGTATTACAACATCAATTCCAAGATCAAATAAGTCAATAGTGATAATGTTTGCGTAATCCTTTGTTGGGACACACTTTACTGCTTAGTTAGAATTGTTTCGTAATAAGTGCATAGTCTTACCTTCCTACCATAAAATGTGAGTGAAGTGTTTACAATAAAAGGTCAAAAACACTGCAACATACTGCCCCCGAGTGGTAGGTTGGAATAAAACGTGAATCTAAAACGTCTTAACTATAAATCCATGGATCTTTGTGTGTCTGTCAGTGTGAGTATTGTGTAAATGGTAAATTGTTTCGCAATGTGGGCACTGTATGAAGTTGAAATGCGACAGGTTTTTTCTCAGGACCCAAGGACGTGCCGTGTTGCGTGGGAAGTTGTTAAGCAGAGCGGTTTGCGAGAAATAGCCTAGGCCTGTACACGCGTTTGCTGCCAACGGGCTCCGGCAAAAGGCACTGAATTACTGTGCCTCAAGCAAAGGACACTGCAATAGCGTTCGCCACCAACGGGCACTGGTGAATCTAAAACATCATAAATCACCAGCGATTCCGCAGTACGTGAATGCATATGCAAAATTGCAACAAAAAAGAAAGAAAAATAGCCAAATAAATACTTTTTGTCATTAAGTCAGGACAGGATCCGGTGTTTGTGTGCGTGTGAGTGTGGCTGTGCATGGTTGTCATTCAGCAGGCCTACATGAGCTTAACACAAATCACCGGCAAGTGGTTTTACACATCTGTCAGTCAACAGCATCAACTGTTCACCTGTGTGTGTGTGTGTGTGTGTGTGTGTGTGTGTGTGTGTGTGTGTGTGTGTGTGTGTGTGTGTGTGTGTGTGTGTGTGTGTGTAAGATAAAGAGAGAAAAGGAGGTGGGCTGGGTAGGGGGGACAAAATAAGGGTAGGTTATATCTTTAAAGTTTCAAACCTCGTGCAATAGGTGCATTTATTTAGGGAAGTTAGTGAATCTACACACAACAACTATTTGAATTAAACAACTTAATTCAGTAGGACGACCTTTTGTAGTTTCCATGTCAAAAAGAAACAACAGCTGATTAATGACACCAGGACACCCAGAACCTACTTCTGTGCTGCTAGCCAGACCTGCCTTCCACCGCACCCTCCTGAAAAGGCTTCTCAAAGTTTATGTTCAACTGGTTTATCAATGACCTACCAAGCCTGCATGTCTTCCTACTGTACATAACCTTGTTATGTAACAGGAGTTAGGTGGTTGTAGAACATGCTGAGGAGATCAGTCACCAGACGTGGTTTTCTGTTTGGGAGAGATGAACAGATCATGTGGAGATCGTTTGATAGCCAGCGCTTTCGGAACACACTGAGGGGCAGTGTGGAGCAAGGACTGAAGGAGGAGAGAGAGAAAAAAAAGGAAAGAGAGGGAGAGAGTATGCACGTGTGGCGATAGAGACGGATGGAGGAGAGGAAGGAGAGAGGGAGGAGGAGAGCCGGAGAAGGTCCGGTTTCTGGATCCAGACCCCACAGCTGGGTCCTCTTAGCTCTGACAGGTAGCAGCACGCTACCCAGTCAGACATATTTGCATGTTGACGGGGTATTAACCTTTGCTTCTAGCATGCATGCGTGTGTGTGTGTACATGTGTAGGCTACCTGTATTCGATATGCCTGTGTGTGCATATTCTGTGTCCATGCATGTTTGTGTGAAAATGCATGTGCGTGAGAGAGAGAGTCCTCCACACTGAACACCCTATTCTCACGCCACATATCCCTTGTGGTTGTGATGATCCTCTAAAGGCTCACCACTGTATTATGCCTTCTGGCAAGCGCTACTCCTACATCAAAGATATCAAACTGTACGTGTCAATTCTAAAATGAATAATGGTGTGTTACGGTTCCCTCTCTCTGCTCTGCCTGCCATTCACACAGGCTGCATCAGAACAAAGAGGAACACTATTATCAAACGCAAAAGAAACTTATCAAAAAGAAACAAGGCTCCTGAATCGCAGACCTTGCTTGACTGGTTCAACCTGGAACACACACACACACCCACACAAATCAAATTTATTTGTATAGCCCTTTTTACACGCAAGCATGTCACAGAGGGCTTCACATATGCCCATAGAACTGCCCCTCAACCAACCTAAACCCTCAAGGAAGACAAGGAAAAACTCCCAAAAAACTCTCAACAGGAAGGAAGGAAGGAAACACAAGGTTCTACGAGTACTGCAGAGGCACCCACATACACGTTTTCTACGTGGATCACACACACACAATGTCACAGGAAGTCATGTCTTCCACAACATTTACACAACACACAGTTCCACAGAAATGTGTCAGAAACATCATCCATTGGGTGACATCCGGCCCGCTCCAACAGTATTTACAAACACGCCGAGAGACAGTATCAGTCAAACAATGAATATATGAGCCATGACATGAGACAATAAAGCCACCACATGGTCACACACACACACACACTATTTCTACATGCATTTAACCTTCTGTGGACAAGAGATCACTGAAGCCCCCACAGTGGCTCAACTCTTCAACAGAGGTCATGTTCCCGTCCCTGTCCCTCTGTCCTCTGGCTACTCTGCCTCGTAGTCTTTGATCTTCAGCCTGTTCTCCAGGCCTGGTCTATAAGGGGCCACGGCTGGTGCCGACCCCCCTGAAAGGCTGTCCTTATCGGGGGTCTCTTCTACAAAGCCTCCCCTTCTCTGGAACAGAGCCTCAGCATAGTGGGATGTAACCTGAACCTCAGCATGCCATGAATGTGTCTGACTGAAATGTTGTGATCATACCTGCTGGTTGTGACAGGCTTGAGGGGGGGGGTTGTGGAGGAAGACGATGGGGTGGCATTACTCAGGCTGGCGTTGGAGCTTTGAGTCCAACCAATCAGGAGCTGGAGATGTCTGAGTTGTTTGATCAGAGAACGTTCCCCCAATGCCCCCCCTCTCCTTCACTGTCCCTGGTATTAACATGATCATGTGACGCGCTGCAGCTGACCTGTCCTGCTGGTTGAGTGAGTTGACACTGCGGTGGTTGAGGACTTTTGCTATAGACACAAACACACACACACGTACACACACATTATATGCAAGCAGCCACACGGCCACAGCTCGAGCACGCACACGCGTGCTCGAGCGAATACGCAGCACACGCTCACGCTCACGCACGTTGCAAAGTTTCCCATGCAGGTGAGCGGACAGGCATTCCTCGCCGGGTAAGTGTGGGCATGCTGGGACTGGAAGGTGGGCAGACTCCGCTCGTGATGTTCCCTGGTTGTGACTGCAGCCTGTCACCCCGGTTCTCTTGGCTCCATGTCTGATCCTCTCATGCAGAGCACTCCCTCCTGACAGACCTCCGCAACACAACACACACGTCACGTACGAACTCCACACAGGCTGAACGTACAGTGCAGGGCTCGTTCTTAAGAACTGGCTGCTTGACAGAAACCATACTGGCTTAGATGAAGTTTATGAGTCATGGCAGTTTCAATGTCCTGGTTGCTCCATTCACTGTTCAGAAGCAGACAAGAGGTATAGTAGAGTCAATGCCACTCCATAATGGGTAATCAGTGTGTCTATTAAAGCTTTGGCCTGACTTCAATACATTAATACCTTTAAAATCTCCTTCCACAAAAATCCTGAATGGAAACGTTTGAAACTCCTCCATTATCAAACGCAACAAAAGCTATTGTCCCTCCCTGACAATGTGCACTTTCCAAGGATCCAGTAGAAGACAGGAGAGCCGTATCAGATGGGCACACACACACCCACCCACACATACACACACACACACGCACCCACACGCACACACGCACACACACACATGAGATGGGCTGTTAGACAGTGCACACGTCAGGCAGGGTCACAGGAGACCGTCCTGGCTGTATAAATCACAGCACAAAGGCCTCGCAGGCTCGTATTCAGCAGGTGACATGAAGAACCTGTGGGAAGTATAGGTTCCAGTGTTCCTAAAGGAACACAAAGCTTTCTGGAACAGTATGGCCTGAGGACTAATCATATGACACTGGCAAACAGGAAATCTCTAAATCCTCCATTGTCCAGATACACCAACCCCCCCCCTCTTCCATCAAACCCCCCCCCCCCCCCCACAAAGGCACTGCTGAGCTGTTGGGTGGTGGGTAAGATTCCAGCTCTAAAATTAGAAATTGTTCGTGCCGCGTGTGGGTTAAAGTCAAAATTGTTAAATCTAGTATGAACTCTATTATGTGTAATAGATTATGTAAATATGATCAATCATAAGCATCAATAAAGATCATGATTAGCATTGACCTGTTATGGAAAGTTTGAAGTCAGAAGTCCGTTGACATGAAAAGCATAGCATAGTGTGAGACACGACTTAAGATAACAACAAATATTTGCCAAGCAAACTACTGACATTTCTTGTAGTAGAAAGAAATGACAGCTGGTGAAATAGATTTTCCATCATCGTGCTGTAATCAGAACATTTGCATTTCAACGCTCCTCATGGAAAATATCTTCTTCTGTGCATACAAGTGGGAAATGTACAAATTTTACTTCATAAAAACAGACAGTTTTATTTAGTCTTAATTTGCCTTCCCCTCAGTCACCTGTTTCTACTGACCTCCAGTGGCTGAAACCTAATTCTGCATGTAACTCACTTCAGAAGTTTAAACTTTATTTGATTTCAGCAGTTCTACTACTCTACATAAGTGAGACGTTGTCCTTGTGTGCAGGTGTGAGTGTCGCCGGTCCTCCTGGTTCCTCCTGGTTCCTCCTGGTTCCTCCTGGTTCCTCCTGGTTCCTCCTGGTTCCTCCTGGTTCCTCCTGGTTCCTCCTGGTTCCTCCTGGTTCCTCCTGGTTCCTCCTGTCACAGCCCCATGTTGGATGAGAAAGGTCCGGAGAGAGAGACAAACTCCACTGTAGAGACTGTGTCAATATTAACTCACTGATACTCCTATTGACATTCACCAACACACACGCACACACACAACATAACTAACATGAATCTTAAGCTAAAACAGGATGTTTGTTTACTAAGATCCAAGTATAAACTGACACTAGCGTTGAGCTTATACAGCGCTCAGTGTTCTCCGGTTAAAGAACACAGTGGAGGTTTTGCCTCTTAAGCCATATTGACCAGCCATTGTGTTGCTGTTGTTTGAGCTCAAGGGTTATGTTTACTTAAGTATACGAAGATGCAGACACAATACCCATCTTGTGTGACTCTTCCCCTTAAACACACTCATCGTTGCTCCTACAAGATCAACGCACGTATCAGTTGTCTCAATTAGTGGAATTATCATCCAATTACAGGAATTTAATCCAGCATACAACCTCCTCCAGCCAGAGCTGCTGTTGGGTTGTGGTTCCACCCTCTGTTCTGAATAAAAGGCCTAGCAGGATTAGTTCGGGGCAAACATGTCGCTGTAGACCCATGTGGAGTGGAGCAATCTTTTACAGTCTCAAACTAGCTTTACCAGGTTGACATTAGAAAGAAAATAAACAAGCTTGTTCAACACCATTGAATTTACTGTTTGCAGTGCTGTGTGCAACGCACATTTACATGTTTCCACAAGGATCTTGGGAACATCAAAGAAGTGAATGAGTAGAAGTGAGATTCATTACCACTGGGGGCCACCTCCTCCTCCTTCCTCCATATCTCCATTTGTCATCCCCTCCTTTCAAGGTAGAGAAGGTGGATCCTGTTGTAGGTCCCCCGACACACACAAACACACATACAGACACACACACTCACACACACTGGCAAGCACACTCGCACACACACACAAGCATGGATGTACGCTCAACCATACACACACACACACACACACACACACTCAGTCACACACACTGGCAAGCACACTCGCACACAAACACGCACGCATGCATGTATGCTCACTCATAGACACACACGAACAAACACACACACAAATCTTCACACACTCAGATGTTCAGACAGTCTAACTACTTAGATGAGTTGCTGCCTTGAGCAACCTTGACTAGCCTTTCCCCACTGTCCCCGTTCTCCCTCTCCGACTAGTGCACACACACGCGCGCGCGCGCAGACACACACACACACAGACACACAAAACGCCCAGTGTTCCCCTCGGGGTTTGGCAGAGATGAAAGGCAGCGTGTTGAAGGGCAGAGAGATGCAGAGCGGAGGTGGAGGGGAAGATGAAATGACTCTAATAATTGTGGGAGCATCTCTGTGTCTTCATGCTGGGGGCCCAGTCAAAGAACGCTGTTGTCTGTCCGCATGGAGGGGCTCCTTGATGGGGGGGGCGGGGGTCCAGGGTGGCTGGCTTGGGGATTGGGGGAAGGGGGGTGGGGAGGGGTTGTGGGTAGTAATGTGAGGTTTGGGCTTCAGGGGGGGTGTACTGTAGATGTTGTAAAAGGTGACCTGGTGGAAGTAGAGTCCAGGGGGTGATATAGTGTAGGTAGGAGATGGGGGAGAATATAAGGTAGGAAGGAGACAGAGATGGCTAAAGTACACACATCCTTGACTCAAGTAAAAGTACAGATATGTTGCAATGTTACAAAATAAACTTTTTTTACACATACAACATAACACAAAAATGTGAATTGTTTGTTCAACCTTTCAAATCTTTTTCGTTTGAAACTTTTTTTTCGGTGGAGGGGGCTAGTCAATCGAGTCAAGATCTCAAGTTCCAGGTATAAAAAAACACATCACACTCAGTGACCTAATAGTCTTGCTTTTGGCGCCCTCATGTGGATTTTGAGAATATTGGCTAAGCTGGAGAAGAATCGGATGAATCTAAAATATAATGCTATGTCAAAGATATAATCAAATGTAATTACTGTGACAAAACACACAAGATGGTTGAACCACTGACATATAGTTGAAAGTGAATCTGAAACACACAGCCCCAACTCTGGCATGAACTCAGTGTTCCAGCTGTCTGCCAGAGACAAGCCACATGAGCTGGCTTACCTGCCAATAAAACATCCCACTAACCACAACCTCCAGGATCAGAGAGATAAGACATACTTCCACACTGTTCTTGTATTGCACTTCTGGCTTAGTGCCAATGTCTCCTTAAGCAGGCATCTGTCAAACCCCATTCCTGTTCTCTCCTCTCTTAGTTTTTTTTCTTAGCACAAAAAATACATCTTTGCTCAGCCCAGCCTAATGTCATTCTCCAGTCTCTAGTAAGCCATGAATTAAGAGGTGTAAAAGTTTGTTGCGGCTCAGCTACAAGATTAGTGAGAACAAACCGACCAAGAGAGGACAGGAGAAGCCTGTGAAAGGCCTGCCCTGCTCTCAGCTGGGAGAAACCAGTAATGCTGCCAGGCTACAAATGGTCAAACTCTTAACAAATGAGTTACCTTTATGAAGATCCCTATCACAGGTCCAAATAAAGTTCCAGCCAATCAGCACTCAGCAGCAGTACTCAGGCCGACGCTTGAATCAGAAACAGGAAGTGTGCAGCACACATTGGCATCAAGACTTGTGATGAAAGAGGCGTTCCCAACCATCTCAAAGTTTCTCAGGCAGCGGTGGGGCCTGTTACCTTCAGCCCTGTCTCCAAACACCTCGCCCCCTCCCTGAAACTGCTCCTCCAATCAGACGCCTCCCGTTTCAGCACCTCAGGCGGATCGATTGTGTGAGAGGGTCAGGACGGTGAGAGGAGCCCTAATTGAATGAGTTGTACCACCAATATGCTGAGTGCAGGGGAAGATGGGAATTCTAGGGAGGGATGGTGGGAGGGATGGAGGGATGGAGGGAGGGATGGAGGGAGGGAGGGATGGCGGGAGGGATAGAGGTATGGAGGGAGGGATAGAGGGATGGAGGGAGGGATAGAGGGATGGAGGGAGGGGAGTTCGGAGTCAAATCCCCATGTGAAGGTGTAAATTACCATGACTACAGACAGACGAGGATGTGGAGGAATTATCCAACGCAGCACTGAGATGCTTATCGATCTGTCTGTGGGATGTTTGTAAACTGGTAATAATGTCTCTAACACACACACACACACACACACACACACACTCACTGCCCCTGACCACACACACACACACACACACACACAGAACCACACACCCATAAGAAGTCCCTCAACAGGCCTCCCGTTTTGACCTACAAATGCAATTCCTATAGATCTGCTTGGAGTGGGGCAGGTTCGTGCCCACCCTGCTTCCTGGGTGGGGCTCCAGGGCCCAGAGCCCAGCTGTAACTCGAGCCCAGCCACAAGCCTCCTAATGGGGCAGCTATGGATTGGCTGGCTGGCTGGCCTGGTCCTACAGCTTCTGACAGGCAGGCTGGGCCTGGTGGGCCTGAGGGGGGGGGAAACTGTACCTGGCTCATGCCCTCTTATTCAACCATAAAGGAACACTTAATCTGTCCATGCCTCCCTCCTCTTTCACACCTCTCTTTCAGGGTCACGCCTTCCATCTGACCTCCACATTTCACACCGCGGAGAGACTCGGAGGGTTAAACAAGTTTGTGTGTGTGTGCGTGTACACTGCTCAATACTAATCTGGTTGACCCTCTGCCCTTTTGACTAGCTGGTAGTGGAAGATTGAGTGCTGTGTTCAGACTTCATTTCCCAGAGTCCAAAGCTGACCTCTTTTCTGAGGCTAACCATTCCTGGCTTATTGGTCAGGTCAGCTTCTCTAGTCCAGGGTCAGACCAATCACACAGGTCTCTGGTTCAGTATGGGGCCCTGATAGAATCCTTTAGAAACGCAACCTCTCTTCCTGCCTCTATAAGATCTCTGATCTGAGATAACTGGACAGGTGGCTACATGAGCCTGTCTACAGCTGTTATCAATCCACTCATCTAAAATCAGTGATTTTGAAGGAAGAAAGGAAGGAGGAAACGTTGCTATTCTAACTCACGGCTCATTCTATGCCTTTATGGGTTCATTTAATGAAATTTGTCACAAAACTTTGAACGTTTCATTTCCCTCAGGAGTGACAGTTCGCAGAAACCAGCACGGAAAACTCAGAGATGAAGGCAAGACCTGGGCTATCCTAGGCTATAACAAGCACCCTGCCGGCTGGTTAACCCTCGTGCTGCCTTCGGGTCACATGACCCAAAGGTTCATAACGAACCATCGTTGTGTTTACCCAATTTTACCCAATACAAAAACAAATTAAAATAATTTTCTTTTAACCTTTGCAATATGGGGGGTCTGAGACAGCCCAACGGTTAAAAGAAAATGCTTCACTTTGTCTTTGTATGCGGTAAATCTGTCGCAATACGACGGTGGGTCACAATGACTGATGGGTCAGAATGACCCGAAGATAACACAAGGGTTAATGGACTCCATGCGTGACATCGAAAACAAGAGAAACGCTACTACTACAATATATGTACCTACTTTATAGTTCGTCTGGGACATGGTAAAAAACTGGTTGTGTCATATGCAGTATATTGCATGTATGATACATGCAATATACTGCATTATTCAGTGGGTATTCAAATAAGTATATCTCACAGTTTGGCCCCTGACGGTCATAAAATGTTCCGAAACTCAGCGATGCTTTCATGGCGAACTTTTCTACAACGGGCTCCACGCGCATCACGACGAAGCCCTGGAACACCGAGCGGGAACTTTATACGAGGACACTAGAACACGAAGCCACGAAGTTCCAGAACCTTCCGTGGTTCCAGGTCCTCGGGGGGGAGTTCCGTCAGTCGGACGGTACTGTGTCAGTCGGACGGTACTGTGTCAGTCGGACGGTACTGTGTCAGGAGTCCTGCTGGGCCCCCCCCCTTGTTACTGCGGCTCCTTTATGAGCACCTGAGAACACTTAGGCGAGGCTGACTGCCCTCGGCCCAGCGGCTCCTTCAGTCAGCAGCCTTCTGCAGCTCCTACTGACGAGGGGATGCACTAGATGACACTCCCTCCAGGGGGCGATGCAGGCTGCTACAACTGGGCTGGGGTCTCTGTAAGGAACCAACTCATGTAAATCCTGTAATTAGAGCTAGGTAGGTATGGATACAACAACAATGTCAGCATGTAGACGTGAACTTATAAAGCCACTGTTGAGGCAGATGGAAATATCAGCTAAATACATTCTGCTTCTTAACCCCCCCCCCACCTCGAAGGTACAGCTTCTTCTGTACGTGTTGATACAGGACACAGCCCGAGTCGGCAAGGATCTCCAGTCTTCCACTCAGTTCTTTCCTTGTGTTTATTTTTTGTCTCTTACATCAATACAGACATCACAGGATACATAGTTTTACAAATACAAAGCACACCACCACCTCGCTGTGGGTCCAAAGGTTCCCCTCCCCCTCCCCCCCCTCCCCCCCACAGAGCTATAGGAAGGACCTGTCCTTGCGGTTGCCAGGTTGAAGTTTTAGTCTGCGTAGCAGTGCAACACTCAACAATATTTCTTCAAAAGCATCTTACGCCGGGGCGTCGACACAGAGAGAGAAGGGCAGAACAGAACCATACGTGTTCCCATATGAACAAGCGTGTTGCCATGACAACGTAGAACAAGCAAAAGTGGGGGTTAACAACAGCAGGTTTGTGGGGGTTTAAAGATGGTGGTGTTGTTTGGCTAGCACTGCAGTTACAGAACAAGTCAATGCCTTCGTTGTTCCTCTTGAAGGGTTAGGGCAACTTCAACCAGACCATTACAGAAAACAACAGAATAGAAAACCCCCAAAAACAAACAGGTCTTCTTTCTTAAAGGTACAGTGTTTACTGTAAACTGTAGCTGAATGAAAAATGTACACCGCCTAAACCTGGACATTTCTAGTTTGGAGTAGTTTATTATTATTACTTAAATTTATTCCTGTACAATGAAATACAACTTCAACCTCAAGACATCAACATCTGTTCAAAAAATACACAGGGCTTCTTTAACGTCAGCCATTTTTTAACATCGCTCCTTGTCCCTCTCCCCATGTCAAACTAAAACTGGACTTTAATCATATATACGTCTGTGTGTATGTTTGTGTGTGTGTGTCTGTGTTTGTCTTTGTATGTTCATATGTATACAAGTGTGAACTCTATGTCAATTCCACACAACACTGTAAACATACACAGACTATATTACATGTGCTTGCACTGTTGCTTGGGATTTTGGTTGACTTCACTAGAACACCACTAAAGAAGAAAGGAAGGAAGGGGGGGGGGGGAAAGGGACCAAAAAAGGAGAAGGAATCCCTTGGATGGTAAACCTGGGGTGCGTGTTTGGTTTAAAGTTCACCTCCACCTCCACCCCTCCTCAGGGTCAACTCAGAGTCCAGCCATGCTGCTAGAGAGGGAAGGGGTTGGCGGGGGGCGGGGTCCCCACAGAGGTGGAGCAGAGACTAGGGTGGGGAAGGAGGACTGTCTGGTCCCGCTGCAGAGCTGGCTGGGGCCGGGGCCAGGGCACAGTAGAGTGGTCCGTCCTGCAGAGCCGAGGGCTGGGCTACGCTACTGTTGTCCACCTGTAGAGGGCAGCACAGAGGCTGGGTGCGGTGGGGGGGAGGGGCTGAGAGAGGAGGCAGGAAGGTCCCGCCCCTGTCTGTGGCATGCCCAATCCCAGTGGACCGCTGTGTGGAGTTCCCAAACCTGGTTGGTTGACCAGTCTTTCAAATCAGTCCGTTTGGTCTCCATTGGGAGGAGTCTCTCTCCTATCAGTGTCTGGTCTAAACAGGCTCCGCCCACCCCGGTTCACACACCACACTGCACAAACGAAAACGGGAAAAAGAGCGCAAACGGGGGAATAATAAAAGGAGAGGAGAGATGAAGGGATGGAGCCAGGTGAGGGCGGGGGTGGGGGGGGGGGGGGGCGGGCGGCCATCTTGCTTCACAAGTAGACACGTCTCAGGTCTCCTGGCGATGTGATGGTGTTGCACTGTGGGCACAGCTTCTTGTTTCCCTGGAGACAGAGGAGAGCACGGTTAGACTGACAGCACACTTTCAGCTGGTGACCTGAGCCCCTGTGAGTGTGTGTGCGTGCGTGCGTGCAGTGTACTAGCCGCCGTATGTGAAACATCAAAGCGTGTATGTTCCTAACGGCTCCAGTGGGATTCTTCCTTTTCCCTCCCCTTTATATCTCTCTCTCTCTCTTTCTCCAGTGTCTTCTTGCCTGGAGGCTCGTTAAACAGCAGGGCTGAGAGCTGGGAGGGCCGGGCGAGGCTGGGTGGTCCTCTCTCTCTCTCTCTCTCTCCCTGACACGCAGCAGCAGACTGGCATCTGCTGTACATGGCGGGCTGGCACACTGGTCGTACACCCAGTGTCCTCTCGCTCCACCAGGGGCCCAACCAGGCACCACACAATCACCCTCCTTTACCGCCCGGGGGTGTGGGGGGGGGTGAGGCAGGGGGGGGGAAGTGGGGGTCCACTGTGATGTGTGTGGAGGAGGTGTAACGATGTGACTAATGTGTGTTCCTAGGGGGCCTTGCGGACAGGTAGTCTGGGTCAGGTCTGGGCTACTGCTTGGATGCCTGACCCCTGGCTGACCCCTGACCCTGCCGGAGTTTACTCAGGTGACCAGAAGCAGCTTCTACATGTGTGTGTGAGGGCCCTTGACACACACACACACACTCCACATAGCTGGGGTGCCTGGACTGGAAGTTCATACAAGCCGCCCAAGTGTTGAACTTTAGTGTGAGTGAGTGTGTGACCTCCCTGCACCACAGCACACAGGGTTATGCAGTGGCTTACAGGAAGGAGAGCGATAAATCCCTCATCCGGACAAGCACACACACACACTCACACCTGTTAGCAAACCCCCCCTCCCCCCCGCAGGGCTGGCTCCACGGTGCCAGAGGCAGGGGTCTGGCTCCACGGTGCCAGAGGCAGGGGTCTTGGCAGCGCTCACACACACCCGCTAAGAGGATCTGGGTCTTCATCCCCCTACACAACCTATAGGTCTTTCCCTAACGGCAGAAGCCCTGTGTGTGTGTGTGTGTGTGAGAACAGGCAGTCCCCTCTTCTCCTCCTTCCCCACACCTCCGCCTGGCTCCAGAACAAAGCACACTACCTGGACTGTGCACACGCTGGGCTGGCCTGCTCGGAGTGCTTAGGAGTTGTTTCCGTGTGTGTGGAGGAAGATGTGTGTGTGTATGTGTGCAGGTCACTGCCAACTAGCTACTTGGGGAAAGCCGTATAGTAAGAGTTGATGTTATGCCGTTGCTGTGCAACAGTGTGTGTGTGTGTGTGTGTGTGAGAGAGGTTCTCACCAGAGTCCTGAGCCAGCATTCTTCACAGTGGACGTGCCAGCACTGGATGGAGGTGAGGGGCATCGTGTATGAGTCCTGGGAGACAGAGAGACAGAGAGAGAGACAGAGAGAGAGAGGGAAAAAGAGAACGATTATTACCACAACATTTACGAATCAACTATAGATGCAGCACGCACAAAACACAAACAGCACAACACCTAACACTTCCTGACAGGTATGTCACCAAAGCACCAGCACAGCTTACAGGCACAGCCACAACCAGCCAGCCGGCCAGCCAGCCAGCCGGCAGGGGGCAGCAGACAGACAGGTGGGCATGGTGGCAGGCAGACAGCGGGCGAGAGATGGGCAGGTGGGCAGAGGGGTGTGACAGGACAGGACACGAGGGGGGGTGGAGGGGGGCGTGAGGGGGGTAGAGGGAGCCTTACCCTGCGTAGCGGGAGCAGCCTCTTAATCCCGCCTCCGCAGCCCATAACGTAGCCTCTATACATACAGTAAATGCTGAGGGGGAGGGGCTTAGAGCTGGCCGCGTCGGCTTTGGGCGCCACCGCCGCCACGAGAGGCCCCGCCCCCAGACTCTTGTCTTCAGCCCCTGATTGGAAACGCTTCCTCTGCAGGAGGGGGGGAGTCAAGAGGCGGCACTGAGCATAGCAAGGTGGTGGCTTTGTGACACACACACGTGCCGACACACACACACACGCGCGCGCACACACACACACTCCCGCAGATGTGACGCCCCTGCACACGCTTAGGGCAGGCGCACATAATCCACTGACACGTCAAGTCTGCCACTCACAAACATGTTACGACACACGTCGCACGCACACAAACACATGTTGTAAGACAAGAATGTCTTTCGCTGCCTAGTGCCATGATATCCAATAGATATATTTCCTGAATATTCCCCTTCACTGTGTGATGTGAGTCTACACAACACCAGTAGGTGGTGCTAGAGATCCACTGTTAGGCAGCCTCTAGTCCAGCAGACCTACACACCTCCGCACACAAACACCCTGGGGTCAACACTATAATACAGATGACCAGAGTATGTCCGGCTGGCAGAGAGACAGAGAGAGAGAGAGGGAGACACAGAGAGAGGGAGAGAGAGAGGAGAGATAGAGATTATCTAGGCGAGGACAGGGCACCAGGGTGGGGGTTTATTAATATGCACCCCTGTTCATCCCCATCACCTTGGGGCCTGGGCGAGCTGTGAGAGGGGTGTGTGTGTGTGTGTGTTGCGGGGACACACTGCGGGGAACTATGTCAATGTCTAAGATCAGGACATGTGCCCAAGACAGCAGGGCGTCCATCAAGTCTGCCAGCTGCACCTCAATCTAGAAAGGGTGTGGGTGTGTGATCGAAATCACTCAGAGCACAAGTATTGATGGATGCTAATCAATCACCAAGGTTACATCAATACCCAAATATCAGAGGTTCTGTTATTGATGGTCATATGGAGGTTAGCTACCATGAATAATCCAAAATGCTCTACAGTAGACCCCCTTTATACAACAGCATCACACACCCACACCCCCCCACACACACACCCCCCCCACCCCCCCCCCCCCCCCCCCCCCCCCCCCCCCCCCCCCCCACACACACACACACACACTTCAGGGCAGGGCTCAGGGTTCCAGGGCCATGCAACATTCAGCTTCCATAGACAGACTGAACACTGCTCGACACAAGGCTCACACACAAGGACGGGGGCGCTCAGGATCGGCTGGCATGCCGGGGGGTGTGTGGGGGGGGGGGGAGGAGATGGGGGGGGGGGGGAAGAGATGGGAGGGGTAAGAGAGAGGAAAGCGAAGGGGAACACAACACTTGACGTGGGCAACCCCCTTACAGACAGACTGGGGATGAACCAATAGGCCCAAATCTCAGCAGCCAGTTTAAGCGTCTGTACGTCATCTTTATAGGTGACTATAAACAAGTGTGTTGGGGTACAGGTCTGTTTGTGAGAGTGGGGGGAGAGAGAGGTTGTGTGTGTGTGTGACCGTGTGTGTGTGTTGCTCACCATGCAGATGAGACACTTGTAGCGGTCTCCTCTGAGGATCTGTTTCTCCAGCTCTCTGATGCGAGCCTTCAGGGCCTCCAGGGTGGTGGCCGTCGAGTCCTCTGTGATCCTGGGGGAGGGGGAGAGAGGCAGGCTGGGTTAGAGGGTGTGAGACTCGACTGTTCATAGTCGTCAAAAACAGAAACCCCTGCAAATGCCTGAGGCCTGTGACCAGCCTGGTTCAGACCACCATCTCTGTCCCTCGCAGTGGGACACCTCTTTATTTAACCCCCGCCCGCCACCTGCCTGTCTCGACCATCTAATTCTAAGGCCCTACACAAGCCTCAGATTTACAACCCCGCCCCCCCCCCTCCCCACTAAATACCCAGTGATGAATGCCGGCGGCCCCTTGCAGAATGTACATTTAACATAGTCGGCAGCATATCAAGCAGCCATAACTAAATCAATATGGCCGACCGCAGCGGCCGTCACCGCGGCAGGGGCGAGATGTTTATGGTGATCTGCTCATTTTCCAGCCAGATGGAGGCCTGATCTAGCGTATTGATTTGCCGGGAGGGGGGGGTGGGGCTGCTGTCAGCGGCACGCCGTCCCAGCGCTGCCCGCCCCGGGGCCTGCTGGGATACGGCTGGACTTTAGCCTGGCGTCCTCTGTCCATGTCTCTCTCTCTCTCACTCTCTGTCCATGTCTCTCTCTCTCTGTCCATGTCTCTCTCTCTGTCCATGTCTCTCTCACTCTGTCCATGTCGCTCTCTCTCACTTTCTCTCTGTCCCTGTCTCTCTCACTTTCTCTCTGTCCATGTCTCTCTCTCTCACTCTCTGTCCATGTCTCTCTCTCTCACTCTCTGTCCATGTCTCTCTCTCTCTCACTCTCTGTCCATGTCTCTCACTCTCTGTCCATGGCTGATAAGATGTAAATTCTGGAGAAGGCAGGCCGGAAGGAGTCACGACAATTATGAAAAGGATTGACTCGGTTTTATTAGCTCGACGTCGGATCATGCCACCAATCCACAACAGAGTGGCTAGCATGAGTGAAGACTCTCTCTTACAAGAGTGCTTAAATACAGTATCTGGACATGTTCAAACATAAAATGCACAGAATCGCTTCCTTAACGGGTCTTCAGTGGTCAGTACACTGATACACTAGAAGGTTCAGCAGGTGAAGTGGTCGTTAATCACATAAGCCTTATTTGTACATGATTTTCCTCACTGTCTCCCCACTGTCTGGACTGCATGCTATATTCTGCTCAGAGGGAGCCTCGCTGTATGACCTCTTGACCTTACAGAGACACACGCTGGACATGTACCCAGAAACTCTGCCTTACAATGGCGCTCTCTCTCACTCTGTCCATGGCTCTCTCTCACTCTCTGTCCATGTCTCTCTCTCTCATTCTCTGTCCATGTCTCCCTCTCTCACTCTCTGTCTATGTCTCTCTGTCTCTCACACTCTGTCCATCCCAGTCCAACACTTCTAGGTCTTCGTGAATACGCTTAGAAAAAAAAAATCCTTGGAGCTAAAGCTGTGAAAAGCAGAGTTCTGACTTCTCCTCAGAGCTGCCACCAAGCCCCCTCCCCCCAGGACAGCCAGCTAGTTAGGGTGGACCCAGAGACCTTGACCGAGGAAAGTCCAGACAGAAAGACAGGCAGAGAGCACTCCACTCCCCCCTCCCCCCCACCATGGGCCTGTTAAAAGCCGTAAAGTCCCCCACTTATTAGCAGGCAGCTAGTAAAAGGGCATTTAGCCTTGATTAGCGTGCTTGCTTATAAAGCAGGAGACTGGAGCTGTCCCTCCAAGCCTGCTGCCTCTCTTTAACTGGTTCATAAATCGCTGCTGCTAGCTCAACCCTACACTGCCATTGGCTAGCGTCACTGAGTACAACTTTTCCCTATAAAGAAGCCAGCTCTCCTCCTCCTTCTCCGGGACACAGCAACGGAGATGAATATTCATTTCGCTTGGTTGATTTATAGAAAACCACATTCTAAAAGTTATTTAATTCCCCGCTGCTATAAAAGAGGGTTTTAATCTGTCTTTATGTGGATGTGGCCACTGGAGCGACGACTGGGGTTGGCGTGGTGTGTGTGTTTCTCCAAGGGGCCCGGGCGGAGAGACTTTACTACTATGGATTGAGCAGACAGGATGATGTCACAGAGACGGGAATAACCAAATCAGCATCCTGATGACTCTATAAGGGACAGCACACCCAATGAGGGACCAGCATCCAGTCCTGTAGGACAGAAGGCTAAACTCCCATCGAGTGTCCGTGAAGAGAACACCTCCAGATCGCCACACAACCCTCAAACTCTGCCCACTTTACGAGTCCCTGCTGGCTGAAGCCCGCGGTGGCACGATGGCTTTTAAGATACGAGCCCAGACAGGCGGTGTGCAGGACCGCTGGGGTCCAGACACGGTCAAGGAAGAGATCAGACTACATGACAACACTACAGGAGAAAGTGTGTGTGTGTGTGTGTGGGACATAAAGCATCAGCATGAATCAGACTCCCCGCTCAGGTTTGTGATCACAGTGGGACCTCCCTGGGTGTGTGCTAACGCTGAAGCTGTGGCCTTGACTTAAAAGAAACCCCTATAAAACTTGTAGCTACCACTTTCACTCGGAAGCACTTACCATGCACCAGACACGCAAACAGGGAATACTTCAGAGATATACTGCTGGTGTGTATGTGTGTGTGTACATTTAAGTTCTACTCAGGGTGTGTGCACGGTCCATTGTCAGAAAGAAAAAAGAGAAAAAAGGAATGAAAGAGAAGGTGAGAGAGAGAGAGAGCAGGGGATGGCTCTTGTGTCCTGAGCTGAATGTGTGCACGGCCACTTCTCATTTCATTAGCCTGTCCTGCGCTGCTCCCCCCCCCCCCCCACACCCCCACCTCCTCTACCATCCATCTCCATCAAGCCCCTTATCTTCATCTAGCCCCCGCCTACATCTGGCCCCTTCACCCCCTACAGGCTGCAGGCGGGGGAGGCGGACATGGGGTTCCAGGGTGAGGATTCATCCACGCACCTCGGGGCTGAACGAAACCTTACCCAAACCGACGACGTATCAGAAAACATTTAAGTGCGGGGTAGAGATGAGAGGACTGAGGGGGGTAGAGATGAGAGGACTGAGGGGGGGTGGGGGGGGGGGTTAGAGTCATCACTTATAAATAGAGGACAGATTCAATTATTTGCAGAGGAAGCTTTGCGTGGACCTCCAGCATTGTTTCAAGTGGAGCATTAAATTTAGCAGCGATCACAACATGGGAGGAGATCCTCCATCTGTGGGAGGAGCAGCCATGGAGACCCTCACAGCCACCTCAACACCTGGGAGGAGACACAGGCAGGCAGGGAGGCAGGGAGGGAGGCAGGCGGGCAGGCAGGCAGGCAGAGAGGGAGGCAGGCAGAGAGGGAGGCAGAGAGGGAGGCAGGCAGTCGGGCAGGCAGAGAGGGAGGCAGAGAGGGAGGCAGGCAGAGAGGCAGGCAGAGAGGGAGGCAGAGAGGGAGGCAGGCAGAGAGGGAGGCAGAGAGGGAGGCAGAGAGGGAGGCAGGCAGAGAGGCAGGCAGAGAGGGAGGCAGAGAGGGAGGCAGGCAGAGAGGGAGGCAGGCTGGGAGGCAGGCAGACACACACACAGGGATCCAGTCTCTCTCACTGGCAAACAGACACATTCATGTACGTGCGCATGCACACACACACAATGTATCAACATAACCAAAGGAGACAAATCTCATTTTCATTTCAGATGGGTGGCCGTGAAAGACCCCCAAATACATGCATTTTCCCCACGAGCCAGAGGGAATTGTTTTACCTGCTCGTTCCAGGGAAATCATTCAATGCCTTGTTTGGTCTCTTTAAAGGGATTCTCAGATTAAAGCGGCTGTGTCCAGGACACAGACCTGCTACAGAGCTGGATCTTGTTAGGCCAACTCAATATCCAGAATAAAACATGACTGTAAAAAAGGCTTAATATACCATATTAAGCCTTGGACAAACTAAAAGGTTAGGTTTGTGTAATTGGACAAATGAAGGTCAACGTACCTCCATATTTACTTTGTATGAAATACTAGAAGTTGGACTGGACTGTGTTGTGACTGCAGTCTTGGTATACTAATATTACAGTGATACCAAGGAATGGGGAGACATAGCTGCTGTTTTCTTGGCTGCAAAATCCTCCCTCCCTCCTCTTCCTCCCTTGTTCCTTCCTTCTCCATGGTTGATTAATGACATCCAAACAGTGATCGCGCTCCCTTCGCTGTATAACACAATCCCCTCCTGCATCCTCACAATCCTGATGCAATCACACTGGGGGCCAGGAGGGGCCAGGGAGGGAGAGACACAAGAAGAGGGAGAGAGGTTGAAAAACAGAGACGGAGAGAGAGAGAGAGAGAGAGAGAGAGACAGAGAGAGAGAGAGAGAGAAACTAGACTCACGAGAAGACGAGTAGAGAACTGGAGAGATAGATCCTAACTAGGAGATATTAGATAAACTACCATGTTTGTGTGTGTGTGTGTGTGTCATGTCTAGGGCTAGGCTAATATGTCTGGAGGAGGGGAGGTAGGCTAAGCTAATAAAGCTGCTTCAGAGCGGGTGTGCTAGCCCCTCTCCCCCTGTGACATCAGCCAGCTGAGGATGATTCATACCTGTCTTGTCCTGCTGGCTAGCACGCTAACGCTAATGCCTTCCTCCTAATGGTGGAGAGATGATGGCTGTGTGTATGTGTGTGTGTGTGAGAGACAGACGAAGCATGGTGTGTGTGAGAGGGGAGTGAGGGGGGGGGGGGTTTCAACAGGGCTACAGTGATGAATCAATCTAAGCTGTCATGCTCCTGCCTCACCACTTAGCAATGCTGACCTGTCTGTCTTCATCCTGAAACACACACCCAAACACGCTGCAAACCCAGCACGCTCACACACACACACACACACACAAATGTAGTGAGCATCCGCACAGTCCAAAAACCAAACACACACAAGAAAACAGTACACACACACACACACACACGTCAGTGGGGGTCAGTGTTCTCTGCTTGTTCACGCCCTCAGTACAGCTGCTGGTGCTCTGTCATGTGAGGAACACACGTGACAGCCAGCCGGCCTGCTCGGACTGAGGCTGTCCTATGGAGGTTTCACCCTGGCCGATTGGTAACCTGTGTGTGTGTGTGTGTGTGTGTGTGTGTGTGTGAGCCTGTGATAGACGGCAGTGCTCTTAACAGCAGCCAGGTAGAGATGGCAGAGGGAGAGAGCGATTGACCCCAGCTGAGGTAAAAGGAAGGCGAGAGATGAAAGGAGGGAGAGAGATGGAGAAAGATGGATGGACGTACAGAGGGAGAGATAAAGGGAGGGAGAGAGGGTTAAGCCACTAAGGCAACACAGGGGTCCGGGAGGACAGGGAATATGCCAGACATGCAGAAGAAAGCAATCAACCAAATCCTCTGCTCCCTTCCTGGCTCTCCTCCTTCCTCCCTCGCGCCGTCAGCCACCAGTGCTGCTCTGACCCCAATTACCCATTCAGGGGCGGGGGCGGGGGGCGTGCGTGCTGAAGGAGATTGTTTTGCGTGTGGCCGGGGAGGGGGGGGGGGCTCTAGTGGGAGAATATGGATGAGGACATGGAGATGAGGGATATACACAGGCATGTGTGTGTGTGTTCATACACACAGGTTAGGCTGTTTGGGAGGGAGAGAAGCAGCCTGAACAGGTGTCCACACCGTGTGTGTGTGTGCGTGCGTGCGTCATTAGGATTCGGGGCCTGTGCCGGGGGCCAGGCCAGACAGACTGGGCTGCAGGAGGATCAATACTGTTAGACCCTCCCTGTGATCACAGCAGAGGATGAACAACGCTTACACACGCACACACACACACACACACACACGAGGAGAGAGCCTTCGGCCAGAAAAATGACCACACAGGATGCATCATTTATGACCCGGCCAGGCGTTGGAGAGAGAACTCATCAGAGAGTCATAGAAACCTGATGTTGGAGGAGTGGGGCGGGGGAGAGGGGGATGAGGAAAGAGAACGGGGGAAATGTGGAGGAAAGGAACAGAAAAAGAAAAATGGAGGGAGGTGAGAAAAAGGAACAGCGTCTGGGAAGATGGAGGAAGATAGAGAGCGGGAGAGAGTTAGGCGAGGCGGGAACAGGGATGGAGAGAAAGAGGAGAGAGAGAGAGCAGGGTGTGTCTAGGGGATGGAGAGAAAGAGGAGAGAGAGCAGGGTGTGTCTAGGGGATGGAGAGAAAGAGGAGAGAGAGAGAGCAGGGTGTGTCTAGGGGATGGAGGGAGAGGCTCAGGAGGAGGTCGGTGCAGGTAGAGAGAGGAGAGCCTTACTTTTCTATCTCGCTGTTTTTACAGGTGCGCGGTACCAAAGAGGAGCAGGATGTGGAGGAGGAGGCGGTGGCGCCGGGGTCCGCCTTGCTGCCCTCGCCATTGCTCGTAGACGGCATCTCTGTGGGGAAGAAACGACTTTCAGGTCCAAAGCTAGGACTCCATAGCTAGGGAGAGTAGGACAGAGACTTCAGGGGCCGCTGGGGTCCAGCAGCACCACTCACCATCACTGGCCCATTTGGAGAACTCTGGTGTTATTCTGTTGGACGGCATGCCCCCACTGAGGACACAAGACGGGCAGACACAAGGTCATGAGTGTCTGCAGAGAGTACAGTAGAGAACTGTGATGACAGAGTAGCAGAGTAGAAGAAAGTAGAGTAGAGTACAGCAGAGTAGAGTACAGTAGAATACAGCAGAGTAAAGTATAGCAGAGTAGAGTACAGCAGAATACAGCAAAGTATAGCAGAGTAGAGTACAGCAGAGTACAGCAGAGTAGAGTTCAGTAGAATACAGCAGAGTAAAGTATAGCAGAGTAGAGTACAGCAGAGTACAGCAGAGTAGAGTTCAGTAGAATACAGCAGAGTACAGCAGAGTAGAGTTCAGTAGAGTACAGCAGAGTAGAGTTCAGTAGAGTACAGCAGAGTAGAGTAGAGCAGAGCAGAGCAGAGCAGAGTAGCCGTGAGCGGGGCGTCCTACTTGAGCACGGCTCCTCGCAGGGCCTCCCTCTCCTTGGCGTCCCCCTGGTCCTCTCCGGAGCAGGGGATGATGTCAGCCTCTGTGTACTGGGCCTTGCCGTACTCCAGGGTGTCGTCACCGTCCACATCCAGGTCGGCGTCGCTGTCCTGGCTCTCCTTGGTGCTGCACATGGCGAAGCCTGTTCCTGGAGGGGGAGCAGCGGGGTTACACAAGGGAAGCTGTGGAGCGCGTGTGTCTCTGTGTGTCCCACGGTGGGAGTGTGGAGGGGGACAGGGGGCTGACTGGCAGACAGAGATACCTCTCCAGACCTGGCTGTGGGATGAGCTTCAGACTAACTCCCGCTGCTTCCTGACTGGGCCTTTCAACTCCACTTACCTCTCTGTCTCTCCTGCAGGCTGAAGGTGTGTATGTGTGTGTGTGTGTGGGAGAGAGAGAGATGGGGGATGCGTCTATCACTTAGGGCCCTGTCTCCACACAAACACCCACCCCCCGGCAAGGCCTGAGCCCTGATTGACCGATCCAGCAGATAGGGTAGCTGTAAGCAATATATTGAAATGTGCACGTTGTCTGTCAGGAAGGGCAGGTTTAGTTAGCTGCAGTACGAGTCATCTCCCTTCCCCATCCACTCTCTCGTCTGGGGGACTAAGACACAGGAGGCCAGAGGCTAGGGGGGGGGGGGAGAACTATGGATCCAGTCATTCTGCCAGAAATCCTTTGGTAGGGAATATAAAAACGCTCCAGCTTTTAACAGCACACCGGTGGGGTTTTAGTGATCATATAAAAAGGACCTTTTAAGTTTTATATGGTCCCTGCTGTGTCGGTCTGCCTGGAGTGATGTGTGGCAATGATGCCTGCCTGCTAGCTGCTACTGCTAGGACCCTAGGCCTGCCCCGCCCTGCCCTGCCTGGTTCTAGGGGGGGGGGGGGGGGGGGGGGCTGGGCGGGCCACACAGGCGACAAACTGCCAACGACGCCCAGCATTTCATCAATCTGCTGCGAAAGAGAGGGATGACACAAAGGAGGGGAAAACAGATATATAGATAGCCCAGGCTGGTGACTGCTAATACAGGCCCAGAACCAGAGACAGAGAGAGCAGAAATCACTGTTAATCTAATCATCTGATCAGAGGATGGATCCGGTGGCTAATTGTGCATGTTAGGATCGGTTCTGAGGTGGGGGGTGGGCTGGCTAGGGGGATGAGGCAGGGGGCGGGTGGGGTTTGAGGCAGAGGCAAACCATCTGAGCTATGGTTCTGGTGTACATTTTTGATACACAAGACCAGTGTTCCTATGGGTCCCAATTTGAGCAGTACAAATACCCTCAATACAGCTCTACTACAAGTGTGAAGATATGTTGCTAGCCTGCCGTCTGTGTGTGTGTGTTTGTGTGTGAGGTCGCTGATCCACTATCTGTCCCTTTAACCAGTCTTGGCAGGCAATCTAATCTGGTCTGAAAAGGTCAGCACCACTATAACTGCCTTTCAGTCACATTATGCACGCTGCACCCCCCCCCCCCCCCTCTCTCTCTCTCTCTCTCTCTCTCTCTCTCTCTCTCTCTCTCTCTCTCTCTCTCCATCCCTCAGGTTCCTCCTTCCCTCCCACTGTCTCCCTCCGTTTCTGGTCCTCTCATTTTCTTGTTTCTGTTTCGTCTTCCTGCATCTCTTCTCATCCCTTTATCCCTTACTCTCACTAGCGTTCCTCCTATTATCCACCCTCTCCCAAAAGTAGAGGTTGTTACCGATTTCTGTGGCTGATCAGGCAGGCACGCGCACACACACACACACACACACACTCCGACACCCCCATGACTCCATAACATTTCCAGACTCATTATCATAACCAATCTCGTGCATGTCGTTGACTTTAACACGTTAACTACACATGTTCCTTTCATGTAACATGCACCTGACGATGACACGGAACACCTATCTACATATGTCACCATGGAGACGAGGACAACGCCAGGGTTCTAAGCTGTGAGGGTCAGGGGACCAATCAACATGACAGGCAGCTGTTGCCATGACGCTTATCAGTTGGGGGGGGGTTAAAAGGTGATCCTATCTGTATGGCATTTACAGGACGACCCTGCAGAGATGGGCCAGAGAGACAATACACAAAGAGGCGGCCATGTTTGAAGTTCCGGTACAAAGTGAGAGGCTTGGTTCTAAGCCTGCCTAAACCCCACTGCTCTCTCTGAGAATCAGACAGTTAGCCTGCCGTCATATCTGCAGCTAGGATCTCTCGGTCCCCTTCATCACGATACTGTGGGTGAGTGAGAGTTAAGAGTCCTCTCTAAGTCCTCTGAAGCCCGGCACACAGGAGGTCCCAGCCCAACAAGAAACTGAGCCTGTTCGATTTCTCTCCTCCTCCTCCCTCCATACCATCTCCCCTCTTCAGGTCTGTTTAAAGGGCTTCCCTCCATCTCCATCTTTCTTCCCTCCTCCTCAAAGGGACTGTGGTGGGCCGGCGGCTTCACAGAGGAGAGCTCTCTTATCCGATTGAAGACCCTCAGCCTCCCCCCCCCCTCCCCCTCCCTCCCTCCCTCCCTCCCCCTGTCCCCTGGCCACCCCCCGAGGTTGGGTGGATCCTGTCTGGTGGGTCCATTGAACCATAGCACAGCTTTCAAAGCAAATCCACCCTCTGAGCTTCTCTTTCTCTGTGTGTGTGTGTGTGTGTGTGTGTGTGTGTGTGTGTGTGTGCGCGTGCGTGCGTGCGCGCGCGTGTGTGTGGTCTTTCAAGTGCTCTCCCCAGGCTGGCCCGACACCTCCAGGCTTTGACCAGCGTTATCGGTGTCACATCAAGGAGGCCTATCAGAGCCTGCCAGAAGGGTTCTAGCGCTCATTAGATGTAGGGAGGGACAGAGGGATAGATAGCTGGACAGATGGATGGATGGACTTGGGCTCATAGTTGGAGATTTTAACATTGATCTGTGGCTGCTCTCTCTGTCAGACTTGGAAAGGGGCGAGCGAGCGCGAGAGAGCGAGAGACAGAGAGGCTGGTAACTCCTTCTCTGGTCTTTGTAATTCCGTTTTCCAGCAGATCGAACTGAGGGGACTTTGGGGCTAAAAGAGTTTCTAAAGAGCCTCTTTAAGACCAAGAGGGCTCTCCAGTGCGCTGTGACACACACACACACACACACACACACAGTGTCAGCTCCCCTTCCTGCGGCAGATAAGGGCCTATCCTGCTGTAATGACCACCGACCTACCACCACCACACACACATCTACTTCCTCCCAACTCAAAGCCGCTCGTCGCGATTGATCAGCGGGTCGACGCCGGTGAGATCTTCTCAGTGCGATCCCCGGGGAGGTCCTGACTCTTCGTAAGCCTGCGTGAGCCTGGATCAAGACCCGTCACATGACAGCAGGCTGTATGATCAAACCCCGGCCCGTTTCCCCGGCTGTCTAGCAGGGCCTAACATTGACAATGTCACAGAGCTGTCAGGCAGCGAAAAATCCCTTGTGCTGTTCATCAGTATTGTCAACATCTCAGGATCTCTCAATGATTACTGGTAATGGCTTCCTTATTGAGCTGCTTCTTTCCCTCCAGCCATCAATAACGTAGGGTAACTATGGACGGAGTTGAGAGGGACTAGGAATTAGCCGGAACTAGGAAAGAGAGGGAGAGCTGTGTGTGTGTGTGAGAGAGAGAGAGAGAGAGAGAGAGAGAGAGAGAGAGAGAGAGAGAGGGATGAAATTGAGATACTGTATGTGAAAATGAGAGAGAGATGGAGAGAGCTGGCTAGTATTCCCCAGTGGCCAGTGACCAGGTCCAGGTCTATAATTGCATTTTGGACAGAGGAGAACCTGGGGGTCAGCGGTTCACCTCTCCCTCCACACTCCCTCCATCCCTCCTTCCACACTCTCTCCATCCCCTCCTTCCATGCTGCCATCCCACAGGGGCCGTCGGGGTCAATTGCCCAGCTAAATGTGTTTTCCTTTCCTGCTAAATGGGCCAAGGCGGGCCACCCTGTACTGACCCTGTCTGGACCAGGGCCAGGGACCCCGGAGTCCCCCCCCCCCCCCTGTGTTCCGGGAGGGCTCTGATGACGGGCTGGGGGTGTAGGGCCTGGCTGCTCACGCCCCTGTCTGTTTAACACAGACACTGCAACGGGACATGTCTGTCTGCTACCGTGGCGATGTGGGATTCAGGGGCGGGTCTGTTCTATTCATTCAAAGTTCCTCTGAAGCCTCCCTCCAGCAGGGTGGTGGTATGTGTGAGTGTGTGTGTGTGTGTGTGTGTGTGTGTGTGTGTGTGTGTGTGTGTGTGTGTGTGTTGTACCTCTGAAGCCTCCCTCCAGCAGGGTGGTGGCTCGGACCCTCTTCTGGCCGCACCACTCGTACTCTTCGAAGCGTGTTCCGTTCTCCCCGTCCATGTCTGCTGAGTCGTCCTCCGCACCAAACGCACCTTCTCTCTACCAGAGCAAACACACACAGGGTTAGCAGTGGGCCTCAACACACAGCACACACACACACTACTAAGCCCAAAGTACAAGGATCAGAGTAGAATAGAGAACACAATGTCTTATTTAAGTATAGGAGCGTGCAACCAATTCCCAGAAAATTATTATTGTGGAAATTAATTAAATATACTACTCTTTCTAGCAACGATTCGGGTAGTTATTTATCTTCTTATCTTATCCTCAACTTAAGGGATAAGTAGGGTTTAGTTGAACTACAACTAATGGATGAGTGAAGTTGGGAAAAGTTCTTCTCATGACCAACATCTACAGAGAGGAACCAGGAGATATTCACAGTTCTACAGCAGGAAGTCTATCTTCCTAGTTCCAGAACTGACTGAATCTAAAGGCCTGCTCACGAAGCCTGCCGACCACTGAGAAACAACAGACTGGGAAGAGAGGAGAGAAAAGATAGAGAGAAGAAGACCGCCGAGAGGAGAAATAAAGAAGAAAAGAGGAAGAAGAGAGAAGCAAGACAGGAGGAAGATGGAAAAGCTCCCACAGGAATAGAGAGTCCCTTCCCCTTGACCAGGGAACAGCTGAACATCTAGCAGAGGTTACGGAGAAGCTGGGAGAGGATGGGAGTTGGCGTCTGTGTCCGAGCTCCGAGTCTAACAGTCAACATGGGCCCTGGTGTGCTTGGATATTAGACACTGAACTGAACTGTAGAGGCCTAGGAATGAAAATATCTGCCTGGCTTTTACCAGGATAACACTGTACATTGGCTTAGTTTTACAGTGGGAGAGTTGTGTTAGCCAAGTTTGTGTTGAATGCTAAGTAATGAACCGTGATGTCACTGGTCATGGGGAAAGAGCAGGCAAGCGAGCGGAGCAGTGTGAAGCAGGTGTTTACAGGAAGAGGTGGCGATTGGTCAGTGGTGTTCTAGAAGCTAGTGGTGATTGGCTGGTGGGGGCAGGAGGCCCAGAAAGAGGGAGGTGGTTGGTCGGTGGGTCGGTGGGAGGGGCAGTGTGGTTTCTACCTTGAACAGACAGAGTTCCACATGTCTACTCATCTCCTCCTCGGAGCCTTTCAGGGGCGCGCTGCATAGAGGACATACCTGTCCATCCTCAGGCCTCCTGCGCTTCATCTTCCCAATCCGGGCTGGAACACACACACACAGGCATGGTTAGAAACACACATTTAGATAAAAAAAAAAAAAACAAAAAAACATTTAAAAAAGGAGAAAAAGGAAAGTGAAAGTAACTCCTCATTATAAACTCGTGAAAAAAAAAAAAAAACTGGTTCTGCAGGACACGAGCTAATTCGTTCTGAATTCCCACAGAAGGCTGTGGAATGTTCCCTGTCCTGCAGCATCCATCCCTCTCCATGATGGATAAGGACAGGAGACCCAGGACAAGCAGGGAGCTGTCCCTCCATCCCTTCATCCCTCCCTCTCTTCATTTCCACAACCCCCCCCCCGCCCCCCCAAGCCCCACGCGCATAATTAGAAATTTAACACAGCAGAACAGCGGGCTTTGCGCCGTAAGTCTCTGTCGTTTTTCCTTAACTGCAAATGGCGTGTGGGGACATTAATTTTTAGGTGGCTGTGATTACAGACGGGGCCAAGGGAGACCTGGCAGGGGGAACGGGGTGGTGGGGGGGGGCGTCGGTCTGTGAATCGTGGGGTGAAGCGTCATAACTCCGGGGAGATATCGAGGGGCGCTGTGTGTGTGTGTGTGTGACGGTTCCACAGCTGACGCTAATCGAGGGGGGCGTCATTAGATAGTGAGAGAGGAAAAAGACGATTAATTAGGCACGGCAGGAGTTTCTACCCCCCTCCCCCTCAGGTTCCAAACCAGGGCTGATGGACAGCCGGGGATGAGGGGAGGGGCGGGTCTTAGGGTTTGGGCGAAGCTGACTTGCTAATGCCTGGTCAGTGACACAGCCAGAGGGGGCCTCCAGGGCTAGTGACGGGGTGGCATACAGTGTTGGGGTTGTACGAGGGCGAGGGGGCGGGGCTTACCGTGGCGCAGGCAGCAGGGGGCTAGGCGCGCTCCGTTGGGCTGTCCAATGGGAGTGCCCGTTTTGAGACTTTCCTTGGCGTAGCGCCTGCACCAGCAGAGGTCCTCGACTGTTGACATATCAAGAAGGTCAAGGGTTAATAGATCCTCTGGTGGTGCCGGCGCTAGGTCAGGGAGGCATCCCAACCGACAACCTTCACAGTGGGGCTAGGAGGGCAGGACCACTGCCTCAGGACCGGGGCAGGGCCGAGCGAGGGAGCACGGTGGGAGGGGAGTCCAGACAGACACCATGACCTACAGCCATGGAAAGCTGGAGCTGGGGTGGAGGTGTGCCTGTTTCATCCTAGCTTTGTGGGCATTCTGGTGCCAGAGTGGAGGCGTTGGGATCAAGGGATCAGGAGGGCTAAAGTGGCTTCTGGTGCCCAGGTATGCCCTGCTTAGCCATCAGTAAACACAATTTGGCTAACAAGCCAGTGTGTTCGCTCAAGCTATTTAGTATGGTGAGGTGAGTGACCACCTACAGGCTTTGGCCCAAGGCCAATGTGTTGAAGCAGACACAAAGTCAAGGTCTGTGACCGCTCAGCACAGTCAAAACAGCCTGATCCCACACTTACCTGTCTGCCAAACCAGGCTTCTAAACCAGAACCCAGAACAGCTTGTGTGCCTTAGTTTATGGTTCCTGAGCCCTTCACTTTCATTTACAATTCATGGTCTGTTAAGTATGTTTAAGTGTTGTGAAATGTCTTGCATTTTAAACAAATGCTGATTATTTTTACTTAACTTTATAAATTATGAAACACATAGTTGCAATAAATAATAGGGAAATGGAGGTGTGTACATACCATTCAATCGTGTTTGTCTATTTGCCCGCACTCTTAAAAACGTCTGCAGGAAGTAGGAAAGGAAACACATGAAATATGCGTTAGTTTTGGACATTTTAATATTGTTCATGGAAACATCTTCAAGTCACTGCCGAAAGCTGGATTGCGTTGGATTGTTCAGAGTGCAAGAGCAAAGCATCGCGACTGTAAACAAAAACCTACTTCTCTGTTGGTCTCTATCGTCTCTTCCATAACAGGGTCTGCAAGTTCTGTTAAAAGCCGTATCACGCCGCAAAACTCAACTGTGTCCCTTAATAATAAGAGTCTTCCGCTGCAGTATTTGACTGTTTATACAGTGAAGTATTAATAATTTGCGAAGGATGCATTCGGATTGAATGAAGCGCGCACATAATCGTTTAGCCCCTTTTCGTCGCCATGTTGGCCGCGGTCACATGACCAAAACAGACGTGAAAGTTGAGGCGACGTCAAGCGTAGTTACCGATTCGACCACTAGGAGGCGGCAACACGTGACTGATTTTCACAATAGTCCTAATTAGTTTTCAGTGTCTATATGTATTTAGAAAATAAGATCTTAAGTAATATGTTCAATAAAAATGGAAGTGTATCATGGATTATCAACAGGAGCTTGAATTCATAACCATCAAGCCATATGCTATCAGTAATAAAAAAAATACCCTTCCCTTCCTTGGCAGTGTGTGTGCTAAATACTGCACAGAGTGCGAATGTGTGTGTGTGCGTCTAGACTAGCCCATTCTGTATGTGCTGACTTGAGCAGAGAAAGGTTGAATATGTTCCAAAGTGCCAGTCACAGCGATGGATGCCCACTCATTGACACGGGCACAGTCAGCGGGCGCGGGTTCAAAACTCCTGGAGAGAAGATCGTCCATCAACAAGAGCCATCAGGCTCTGACACGCGGACACATGAGCTATAGCCTACTTGTTACCACATACGCAGCAATGAAATGATCTAGCAGCGGGACAAAGTGTGTGAGAGAAGTAAGTTGTAGTTTTTTAATGGAAAAAAAAATCCCCATTGACTTGATCATGTGTATAATATAGGAGGTTTCAGCACCTTTGCTAATGATAACATATGGTTTAACCACAGGCTTTAAAGAGGTGTGTCAACGTGTGGGCATTATGGTGCAGCATACACTCAATAGTTTCTATTTTATGGGATGAGGGGAGAAAACCCACTTAACCCAATCATGCATCACCCCCATACAAATAAAAAAAAATGGAAACTTGGACAGATAGGAATCCTAAGTATGTAGAGAGTTAAGCCACAAGCCCTGAGCAGCGAGGCTACCTTAAGTCTAATCTGTAGCAGTGGGACCTCCAGGAGAAAGGAGGTGGTGGGGGCATGTCAAGGACGCCAGGAGATCCTATCCCCTTCCTTGGGGGAAGACTGGAGCATAGCTGGGGGCTAAAACTCTGGATGAAGGTGATTACCTATCCGAACAGGAAAGCCATTACAGCCGGGCAAATCTTTGCTAAAGATAGTGGGTGCAGGTAGGGACTAGATCCTGATTGGAGGGGCCTTTCTATTGACTCCCAGCACATAGACTGATCCCACTGGGCGATAAGATGTAAGTGTGAGATGATTGGAGAGAGTCAAACATTGAGGGTGTGTGTAAACACTGAAACAACACATTAACCTGTTGTCTCTCGTTATCTGGGCACCTCTCGGTTAACCCTGTGGGGGGAGGAGCTTGAGCCTCTGCACTCTACGATAGAGAATGGCTAAGCCTGTCTACAAAGCCACATCCAACCCTGGTGCTTCACCTCAAGCTGTGTGTGTGTGTGTGTGTGAATGTGTGTGTGAATGTGTGTGTGTGTGCTCTTGGCCCACCTGGTATCTGTCGGAGTGGTGGGCGTCCTCGGAGGAGAGGGGGGAGACCACTGGTGACTCGCCCTCACGCTTGATATGCACTGACAGCAGCAGGGACTGAGGAAAGGAGAGAGGGAGAGGAGAGGAGTGAGGGAGAGGAGAGGAGAGGAGAAGAGAGGAGAGAGGAGAGAGGAAGAGGAGAGGAGAAGAGAAGAGAGGAGAGAGGGAGAGGAGAGGAGAAGAGAGGAGAGAGGGAGAGGAGAGGAGAAGAGAGGAGAGAGGGAGAGGAGAGGAGAAGAGAGGAGAGAGGGAGAGGAGTGAGGGAGAGGAGAGAGGGAGGGGAGAGGAGAGAGCACAGGACAGGAAAGGGTCAGCAACATCCAGGACATGGACCCTCTAAGGCTGGAGACCGGAGCCAGCTTCTCTAGGGAGGACTAGAGGCTCACTGTGTAAGTCACAGTACGTGTACAGATAGAAAGAGAGAGGGGGGGGGGGGGGCTAACCAGCTAACATTACAGGACATTGTGACCATCAGTAAACCTGTCTGAGAAACCCAGACGTTACAAGCCTGTCCCTATGACAAACCTAATCTAGTTAAGTTCTCAAAGGAACAAAGGGGAGGCAGGCATACAGCCCTGCTTTACAGGACGTCTTGACAGAGATCCAGCTCTTTTACGAGGCCGCTATGAAATATTTGTGTTTACAATCTGTTCCTATTAATCAAAGAGAGAGGGGAGAGCAGGGGCTTAAGTGGGCGACAGCCGTAATCTAATATTAATATGTGAGAAATGACGGACCCTGAGTGTGCAGACAGTAAATTACACATTATGCATGGATTTTATACTTCCGGATAGAAGGTTCAGGAAAAACACTCTGTCTCAAAGTATAGACACTTTTGGAGCTAGTGGAATAATTCAGGTTTCTGAGTGGTATTTGTGTGTGCACGTGTGTGCACTTGTGTGGGTTAGGCGTGTTAGATGTGTGCATCTGTGAAATGACATAATTGGCAGATATGTATCGTGAACCTTTCCAACATTAATCCGTCTTGCCTTTCGAGTGTGTGACCAAGTTGACTGATAAACACACGTACTTGCTTGGCTAGACACGTGTTGCACGGGCGAACACCTGAACATAATGAGGACTTTCAATCTCGCCGGCCCTGATTGGCTGCCCTCGTCCCCGTACGGATTAACAACCACCAGCTGGCACTGGGTCGCTATGACGATGGGTGTCTGAGAGCGTGGGCGACGGCGGGTCGAGGCGTGCGGGGTTAATCCCCGGCGGAGCCGGCACTGGGGTCCGGTGGAGGGGCAGCCCTGGGTCGAGCCCCTCCATTCTCCACGGGGTGAGGTAGAATACTAAGCAGCTACTGGATAATGCTCAGTCACGCCTCTCAGACAGACCCTCGCTACCTCCCTCGACCTCTCGCTCTCTAGCTCCCTCCTTCCCTCTCTACACACCTCTCTCTCCCTCCCTCTCTTCTCCCTACCCGTCTTCTCCTGTTCGGTCTGCATGTGACCAGCCGTACTCGTGCTCCCAGACTTCTAGAATGTTTTAGATCTGCGTGTGTGTGTGTGTGTGTCATCGGTAGATCTCATGGAGGAGCCACCATCAGTCTGACTGTCATCTGGCTGTCTGACTGGCCCTGTTCCAAACTCACTCACTCACTTGTCTTCCTCTCTCTTTTTCTCTCTCTCTTTGGTCTCTTTTGACAATCCCCCATACATAATTCATGACCATCAATTGCCATAAGTCACATTTCAAGTATATAGCTGTTAGAGACCACACTTCCTACCTTCCCCTAAATCCACTAAATGTGTGCAGCTTGGTCAGCCGCTCCAAATGTAGTGGAGTCACTGAATAAGGGGCGAGCGAGAGAATCACTCCCTCCAGTTCTTCCAGTGGGGGTCCCAGATAATGACACACCGCGCCCCCGTTCTCCTCACTCTCTAATTGGGTGTTAGCCAGCGGTGGGACCACACCAGTGCTTCTGTGTCTGGGCCGCTGGCCAGGCCTGGTGGGGCGAGGACAGCAGCTCCAGCTGTTCTATCTAAAGAGCCAGGGACGCTGCTATAGGGAGCTCTGAGACGCTGCCTGTCAGCCTGCGCTCTGCTGGCCTCGGCCCCCCTGCACCAGACCCAGACTGGAACAAGGATCACGTGGGCTCCTGGTCACCACTGGACCAGACCACTGGGCCAGCAGCTCGTCTTTTAAAGCAAAGCCCGGAGGTGGTCCAGGAAGGCTGAAGCTGGTTCATAAGGTTCTAGAATACTGGAGCTGGTTCATAAGGTTCTAGAATACTGGAGCTGGATCATTAGAATACTGGAGCTGGATCATTAGAATACTGGAGCTGGATCATTAGAATACTGGAGCTGGTCCTGAGAGTTCTTATCTTACCTTGGGAGTTCCCGGGGTGGTTGCTCCATCTTTCTGTGACGGGGTCTTACTGTAAGCAGAGAGCAGAACAGGTGCCGTTAGACATGTTGTAATCTTCCATGCAGATCTGGGCCAGGTTCAAATCGGCCATTTCACGGTCATTCACCAAGCCAGTCACACAAATCAAACCCAAAGCATCCACGCTTCCCCCCCCTCTCCTCCCCTCTCCAGCCCCTCCTTCCACCTCCCTCTGTGCCACTCAATCTGCCCACCCCCCTGGGTCCAGCCTGGATTTGAAACAATTACAGCTCAAAGTACCACTGCTAAGCAGATTTGGGTATAATTTTTTTATTGAAGTAATCATTCTCCCGGATGTAACAATCCCAGATCCCCCTCCCTGCAGCCCCCCCCCACCCCCCCCACTTTCCCCGGCCCACCCCCCCACCACCATGCAGCCAGCCAGTGGCAGGCAGGAAATAAATGATTTTGCCGTTATTTGATTTGTCAGTGAGACGCCCTGGGCACTTAGGACTTTGAAATATGTTGAGGACAATCCGCTGGCTTGTAAACATTGTATTAAAGAGGCGGAGGAGAGGGGAGAGGGATGGACGAAGAGAGAGAGTGAGAGGAGGAAGGCGGAGGGGGCCGGACTGTCCCTCGAGCGTCGTGGGAGGGGGCTACATAAAATTGTAGCCCCATTGACATGGTGATTGAAGATGAATGATTAGAAAGCCGGAAATATTAAACGGGCCGGCTAAAGCTTCCGCCGACAATAGGGAGAGACATATCAAATCAGATCTCTCCCCCAGACATTCATATCTCTCACTCCGCCTCCACCGGTAGGAGTAGAGACACACACACACACACGCTCTCTCTCCTTGATATCTCTTTTTTTCTCTCCTTTATCTCTGATTTTCTTCTGGCCTGTCACGTTCACTGTGCCTCTATCTCTCCTCTCGCTCTATCTCCTATCTCTCTCTCTTCCTTTGTCTTCTTCTTGTCATCTCCGTCTCGTGATCTCCTCCTTCCCACCAGACACAGATAGATTTTTATGCAGCGGGTCGTCACAGTTGTTGTCACATTGTCATGTTTGCTTTGTGACACTTGACCAATCCCAGCCACAGAGAGGCTGTGATGAGGTGCTGAGGTCCATATCTTGACAGCAGAATCCGGCAGCCAGCGTGTCACCTGAGTGGATGCGGGGGGGGGGAGGCTTGTACACACGGCAACCCAATTTCAGCATCACTATTGGCGGAGTCGTTTCACAACGGCAACAGTGATTTGCTGGGGGCTGTGAGGGGGTGTGTAAATGACAGGTACGGGTGGGGTTCAACAGCTTGTCCCGCCTCTTCCTGCAGGTAATAAGCCTTGTCTCCTCCCCCCCCCCCCCCCTCCCGTGATTGATCTGTCCACACAAATCAGGCCAGCGGCTTGAAGGGGGATAAATCGCCACGGCAACCGTGCGGCTGTTTGCGAGATAATAAACGCACTCCGCCACGCCATAAATCTGCCCGACGACCAGCCGATGCGTTCGCCGCAACCTCAGCCTCGTCTGGCTGGGGCCGCCGCGCTCATCTCCCCTCTCATCCTTCGCTCCTCCTCTCCTCCACCACCAGCCCCCCCCCCCCTTCCCCCCTCACTCTTCTCCATCAAGGTGGCAGGGTTAGGGGGGTCTCTGGCTTTTAGTGCTACTGGAACTAATGCAGAGGGCCATCTATCTGGGGGAGCCCCCTGTCTGGCAGGAGGGGATGAGGACGGGGGCAGAGGGGGGATGGTGGGGGTGAAAAGAAGTATGTGTGTGTGTGTGTGGGGGGGGGGGGGTGATGCTGTACACTTACACAGATTAAGGGGTCATATCGCTCTGGTTCTCTTCCTGGATGGGAGAGTTGTGTGGGGAGGGCGAGGGGGGGGGGATATTTGCTGTACTTTAGCTATACATTTAATGTATACAGTAGAGCCTGGAGCCAAATGTCCATCGTTTCCTTCCACACCCTGGGTGTCAGTCTGGTGTCGACTGGGAGACGGGATCAGCTCCTCTAACAAAGAGCACAGAGCTCTGCTCCACAGTCAGACGCCGTCGAAATCTGGAGATCTGCCGTCTATCTGCTGTTCCGTTCACCCTCGCGCTCCTTCATTACCTCAGAACAACAACAGCCACCGCGACACCAGCAGCTGACTGACTGCTTGTCGACTGTTTGCGGTGGTTGGCTGCTGGCACGGTGAAAGACAAGGGGAGCAGGGCTATGCTGTTGACAAAGTGACAGGGGCTCTGACAGAGAGAGAGAGAGAGAGAGAGAGAGAAGAGAGAGAGAGAGAGAGAGAGAGAGAGAGAGAGAGAGAGAGGAGAGAGAGAGAGAGAGAGAGAGAGAGAGAGAGAGGGAAGGCGGGAGGAGAGATGAAAGGAGGCAGAGACAGAGAGAGAACGGGATGGGGAGAGAGTGAGAGCAGGTGCACGCCGGCGTTTCTTTCAGCTTCATACGTGAGCCCGTTTCAATGAATTTTGATGGGAATGCCTGGATGAGAGTCTTCCAGCCTGTCATGTCAAACCAGGACTGGGAGTTGTGAAATGAGCAACAAAGCAAGCGGAGAAAAGAGAGGAGGGAGGGAGGGAGGGAGGGAGGGAAGAGAGGAGGGAGGGAGCGAGAGGTTGCCAACAGGAGATGGAGTTAAGGTGTGTTTTGTTAATGTGTTTTGTTAGAGAGTAGCAAAGGTCTGCTGACAAGACCAGAGAGCTACATCTCTGTCCTTAATGGGAAGTGAACATCTTTGATATTTCGGGCCACGACTGAACAGTGTTGCTTCTGTCATCTGATCATATTAATTCAGATCCCCTCTGCCTCTCTCTCTCTCTCTCTCTCTCTCTCTCTCTCTCTCTCTCTCTCTCTCTCTCTCTCTCTCTCTCTCTCTCTCTCTCTCTCTCTCTCTCTCTGTCTCTCTCTCTCTCTCTCTCTCTCTCTATGTATCTATCGATCTATCTATTTCTCTCTCTTTCTCTCTCTCTCTCCCCCTCTCTCTCTCTCCCCCTCTCTTTCTGTCTTCCTCGTTCTCTTTCTCCACCTGGTTTTACAGGGAGGGAGGGAACGACTGCAGAAGAGAGGGAAGGAGAGAGGTTGGAAATTGAATAAGTCCCTGTCGAGGGGTGTGTGTGTGTGTGGGTGTGTGTGTGTGTGTGTGGGGGGGGGGGGGTGGAGTGGAGGAGGGAGGGGGGCTGTAAGCTCCAGATAAAGATTGCTTTTCGCCTCTCGTGTCGTCCGCCACCGAGCTGTGGTTCGCTCCGATGGAGGCAAATTGATTACGTGGGGCTGGAGGAGGTGGAGACAGGGGGGAGGAGGTGGAGAAAGAGAGAGAGAGGGGAGGGAAGGGGATGGGGGCATATGTAGATTGCTCTGCCCACCCACCCCCGCCCACCAGCCCTTCCACTCCCTCAGGATGTGAAAAGGCCATGATAGATTTCCATTTCCATACATGAGGAGGAGAGGGGCGGAAGGAGAGGAGTGGATGAGGAGGCAAAGGAGAAGCCAGGAAGTGGAGGGGGGGGAGAGGCGGGCGGGCGAGCGGGCGGGCGGAGGAGAGGAGCGGAGGAGAGGTACGAGGAGGAGAAGCAGGTGGAGGAGAGGAGGGGCAACAGAGACACCTAGTCCTGGATTCTGGGTCGCCAGGGAGCACACTGGCGCTCGGTTGCGATCCCAATCCCAATCCCACACACACACACACACACACACACACACACACACACACACACACCTTGAGGCCCCTCCGAGACTGCCGACCCCCTCCATCTGCCTAATGCTACATCTTGAACACGCCTCTCCATTCTACATGCTCTCCAGTCTCATTTGGGCCAGAATGAAACACTATCATTAAAGGGAGATTTACTACAAATTGCCACAAATTCCCTGTGTCACTTTCAATGATCTGTGTGCCCATGTAGCAGGCTGTCTACCCTGCCCAGGATGTCAGAGCAGAAGGAATGTGACAGCTCTGTGTGTGTGTGTGTGTGTATGTGCATGCATGTTGAGTGTGTACTCTCCCTCAGACTGCAGTCTTCCTACAGATATCCAAAAATCCAAACAAAATCTTTGCATCACCGCCATCAATACTTAAGACGTGCATTTAGAGACTTTCCGGAGAGTGTACAGGGTTCCACAGGGAGCGCAGACACAGCGCCATGCAGGGTTTAAACAGAGGTTGGAACATCCATCTCTGAAACACACTTTGTCTATACAGTCCAGGCATTAATGAAACGCCAAGGAGCTAACTGACCAGTGTGCCAACCCCCATTACCCAGCACTGCTCTGCGTGCACTCTGACACACACACACACACACACACACACACACACACACACACACACACACACACACACACACACACACACACACACACACACACACTCTCTCTCTCTTTCTCTCTCTGTCTCTCTCTCTCTCTCTCTCTCTCTCTCTCTCTCTCTCTCTCTCTCTCTCTCACACACACACACACACACACACACACACTCTTTATTTCACACACACACAGACACACATACACACAACCTCTCTCACACACAAACACACGTGCCCATATCCACACACACACAGATTAAAGCTCCAATGAGCTCCCGTCGCAGATTCATCATCAAACGGAAATCATTCCTCCCATTAAACCCAGCAGTGATTGTATTGGCCTAAAGTCAGACCTTGGACTGGTTGCCGGGGGCAAGGACACTTGGAGAAAGGGAAAGACGAAGGCTCTCTTCTCCTCTTTCTGCTTCTATTCTTTTCCTCTCAGTCCCCATTTTTTCCCTCTTCCTTTCCATCCCTTCGTCCAAATTCTCCCTCTCTCTTTTCATCTTCCTGACTCTTAAAAATTCCCTAATGTATCCCTAACCTGGCATGTACTGTATGTGCGTGTGTGTCTGTGTGTGTCTGTATGAAGGGGGTGGATGGTTGGATGGATCCTGTCCATAAGTCACCCAGCAGCAGCTAAGGGGTTAATGGGGATCGTAGCTGGCGCGGCTAAATCACCGGGCCGTGACGCCAGCCAGTGTCCGACCCTGACACACCAGGAGGGATGACGCTATTTCTTTAAATAACCGCCTGACTCCCACCCACCCACCCTCCCTCCCTCCCTCTCTCCCTCCCTCCCCAGAGCTGCGGACCTGCAGTTCCTCAGCAGCAGCAGCAGCAGCTAGCCGGGCCCAGAGGGAAGGCCAGTGTGCTCTGCCCTTTATTAATTATTAAATGATAACTCCTCATCCTCCAATGACACTGCTGATGGATGGATAGCACTCAGGCTAGGGGTTCCCCCCTCCTCCTCTCCTCCCCTCTCCTCCTGTGGCCCATGTAAATCTCTGTCTCTCCACCCCCCCCCCCCCCCCCTCTCCCTCTCTCCCCTAGTTTCCCCGCCCTCCATACATGCAGACCCCCAGGGCTGGCTCTGCAGGCATGTACCCCACGCACTACAGCAGGTGATGAGGTGATATATATATTTTTTTTTATTATTCGTTTTCTCTAAATATCCCCCCCATGTCTCTCTGCCGCTGTAACAACCACATTTCCCACCTGGAGATTTGACAAAGTGTTATCTTATCTGGTCTCAAGAGGGGTGAGGGGATGGAGGAGGGAAAGAGGAGAGATGGGGGGGGGGGGTAAATGAGTGTGTGCTCTGTGTGGCGTCCAGTAGGCCTGGCCCTCTCCCTCCCCTGTGGTCCAGGCCTACAGGTTAATGGTAGGGACCATAAAGCAGGGGTGTTTAGGGAGCACGTCGGTCAGGGGATCAAGGTGAAATATGATTTCAAATGGCTCCCCTCCCCTCTTAAAATGGTCTGCTCTTGATTTATCGCCTATGAAGCGGTTTAACTACCCAGGTTGTTAACTAGCCACCAGAGCTCATCTCTGCTCTCCCCAGACCAGGTCACCCTCCCCAATCAAGCTCTGCGTACAGGGAGACACCCCCTCACACACTCTGGTGTAAAGAGAGTGACCTGGAAAAGTCTAAACAGTAAAACACCGAGGCTAAACTGCAGACTGGCTGGAGAAATCATGTTTCAATCACTTATCCAGCTCTTGGATCTAGTATTTTCAGGGTCTACAAGTCCCTGTCAACAAGCTATAGAGCTACAAAGGAATCAGGCAGTGAAGTCATGGTGTCTGACTTGGGCCTGGGTTAAGGAGCCCAGCTCAGACAGACTTCATCCCCACCCTGAGCTGCGGTCCTGCAGCAGGTGTGTGTGATCTACTCCCCACACCTGTCTTACCTGGGCTGAGCCCTGGGCAGACCACAGCTGATTTATCTACCTGTCTCCGAGTGTCTGGGTCCAGCTGGGATTTGTTGTTTCGTCCCACAGAAGCCCTTCAGAAGCCCAGGTATCACCACAGCATTAGGGAAATACCCGTGTCTGAGGGGAGGAGAGGGGGGAGGCTGGCCTGTGTGTGTGTGTGTGTGTGCATGTGTGTGTGCATGTGTGTGTGTGTGTGTGTGTGTGTGCATGTGTGTGTGCGTGTGTGTGTGTGTGTACCTGAGGTGCATGTGGGTGAGGCGCTCCATCTCCTGCTCCATGTGTTCCTGCAGCTCTCCTGGACGCAGCAGCACCTGGCAGATAGGACACACTGGAGCCTGGCTGTCATACAGACTCATCTTCTTCTTACCTGGAGAGAGGGATGGGGGAGAGAGAGAGAGAGGGGGGGGGGGGGGTGGGATGGGGAGAAAGAGAGATGAGTTTTATTAATTAGGTATTTAACATCATAACCTAAACTTAAGATCCTGTCTCTCACGCACATGTGACACTGCTTCCAGACACCCCCCCCCCCTGTGAGCGATGAGGTCATGCTGTAGGGAGGGCCAACTCTGCACCAGTTCATTGTCCTCGCCTTGGAAAACCCACGTCTGTGCATGCTGTGTGCAGGAACAGGTGCACAGCAGTGTTGTGAGGGTGCGTGCGCTGCATGGCCTTAGTGCCTCAGTGTCTCAGTGTAAAGAATAGGACTGTCAAGGGCTAAAAGTGTCCGCTAGTATAAATAACCTTGAGTCAGAACTGTGTGTGTATGTATGTGAAGGGGGACTTCCTCTCTCGCCCCTAGCCCCTCTCTGCTTGGGTCCTGATTCGGCAAAAGCTCTATTCTTAGCCCAGGAACAATGAAACTGACCCGAAACAGGATATCCTGTAGGGACAGGCTGTCACCGCGGTAACTGGTCAGGTAGAGGCAACAGACAGAGTCCTTGTGTGCCCTCTCTGTCTGCCTGACCTGACACAAACACACACACCATGCACGTCCACACACACACACACACACACACGCACACACACACAAACACACACATACACACACAGGCATATTCTTATCGGCCCACAGTTGTAGACCAGTGATTTTGTCCTAATAGACAGGTGATGGCTGTGTGTGATTTTACACAAACCAAACTAAAACAGGTGCCAGAGTAGACAAAATAACATTTATTAAACAGCCACTTACTCACTCAGGCACTGGGGAGGACAGCTTGTTTAGGGTCCTGTCTGACTTCGAGGACCCTTCATGATAATAGGGTCCACAAACAAAACAGGTGCCACAGCAAAAATCACATCTTTCCAGCTTCTGGCCCATTTACTTTCCCCAGGCAGGCAGTGAGAGGGCCAGCTTGTTGGGGTCCTGTCAGACCAGGAGAACTGAGGACCCTTGTTGATAATGGCTTCTAGGGTCTGTCCTAGCTAACTGCTCAGCTGTAGCTCTGATGCAGTTGGACAGGGCTATTACAGGGAGGTAAGCTGGGGCCGGGCTAGCCATCCCCAGTCTTAAACACTACAGAGCCGCTGGTCTGTGCTCTGCTCTGCTGCAGCTTAAACCCTTAAGCCCAGAACGAGCGTGTCCTTGACTTGAGAGGGCAGTATTGTATTTGTCTTGTGATGTGATGCTGCTGCACACACACACTGTTTGAGCTGCTGATGGATCAGTCTCACCAACCCCCCCCCCCTCCCCCCCGATCTGTGATACAAACAAACACACACGTGTACACGCACACACTCGCACACCGATACACACAAACATGTGCATGCACACATGCGGACATGCAGGCACACACAGACAAACAGACAGACACACACACACACACACACACTCTGTCTATCTCAATGCCTCTCCACCCCCCCCTCCCCTCTCTGTCCAGTCAGGCGTGCCTGCGCATACTCAACTCCCATTCCCCAGCACTACTACTTAACAGCCCCACACTCTGGACACTTTAAGTGACTTTGAAAAATAGGCAATCGATTACAATTCTGCGTGTCTGTGTTTCTGTCTCCTCCCTCACTCTCTCCCTCCAGTCTCTGCTCCCCACATCTATTTCTAATTTTCTATTTATTCTCCC